>NW_012028381.1:2972-4574 GCF_000956235.1 Wasmannia auropunctata | reverse complement strand
TATCCCCTGTGTGCCTTGTCGACTCAGTTAAGGGCTCCAGCGGGGATGCGAAACGTCGATCGGCCAGGTTTATCCCCTGTGTGCCTTGTCGACTCAGTTTCTAAGTCTCGCGCGGCGTGTTGCTTTCGCGCGGCGTGTTGCTTTCGCCGCGTTTACCTCCGGCGCCAAAAATTCTCCGCTATCGAGGCGTACGGACGACGGGGGTGCACGGGGGCACTCGGGTGGCCAAATAGACGTGCGGGCAAGCGAATCGACGTAATATTAAGGACGCTATCGGGGAAGCGTCGATCGGCCAGGTTTACCTCCGGACCCCACAGAGCCAAAATTTTCTAAGTCACGCGCGGCGTGTTGCTTTCGCGCGGCGTGTTTCTTTCGCCGCGTTTACCTCCGGCGCCAAAAATTCTCCGCTATCGAGGCGAACGGACGACGGGGGTGCACGGGGGCACTCGGGGTGGCCAAATAGACGTGCGGGCACGCGAATCGACGTAATATTAAGGGCGCCAGCGGGGATGCGAAGCGTCGATCGGCCAGGTTTACCTCCGGACCCGACCCGAAAATTTTCTAAGTCCCGCGCGGCGTGTTGCTTTCGCGCGGCGTTTGCTTTCGCCGCGTTTACCTCCGGCGCCAAAAATTTTCCGCTATCGAGGCGAACGGTCGACGGGGGTGCACGGGGGCTCTCGGGTGGCCGAATAGACGTGTGGGCACGGAAATCGACGTAATATTAAGGGCGCCAGCGGGGAAGCGAAGCGTCGATCGGCCAGGTTTACCTCCGGACCCGACCCGAAAATTTTCTAAGTCCCGCGCGGCGTGTTGCTTTCGCGCGGCGTGTTGCTTTCGCCGCGTTTACCTCCGGCGCCGAAAATTTTCCGCTATCGTGGCGAACGGACGACGGGGGTGCACGGGGGCACTCGGGTAGCCGAATAGACGTGCGGGCACGCGAATCGACGTAATATTAAGGGCTCCAGCGGGGATGCGAAGCGTCGATCGGCCAGGTTTACCTCCGGACCCGACCGAAATTTCTAAGTCCCGCGCGGCGTGTTGCTTTCGCGCGGCGTGTTGCTTTCGCCGCGTTTACCTCCGGCGCCAAAAATTCTCCGCTATCGAGGCGTACTGACGACGGGGGTGCACTGGGGCACTCGGGTGGCCAAATAGACGTGCGGGCAAGCGAATCGACGTAATATTAAGGACGCTATCGGGGAAGCGTCGATCGGCCAGGTTTACCTCTGGACCCGACAGAGCCGAAAATTTTTAAGTCCCGCGCGGCGTGTTGCTTTCGCCGCGTTTACCTCCGGCGCCGAAAATTATCCGCTATCGTGGCGAACGGACGACGGGGGTGCACGGGGGCACTCGCGTGGCCGAAAAGACGTGCGGGCACGCGAATCGACGTAATATTAAGGGCGCCAGCGGGGATGCGAAGCGTCGATCGGCCAGGTTTACCTCCGGACCGACCCGAAAATTTTCTAAGTCCCGCGCGGCGTGTTGCTTTCGCGCGGCGTGTTGCTTTCGCCGCGTTTACCTCCGGCGCCAAAAATTCTCCGCTATCGAGGCGTACGGTCGACGGGGGTGCACTGGGGCACTCGGGTGGCCGAACAGACATGCGGG
>NW_012028381.1:0-761 GCF_000956235.1 Wasmannia auropunctata | reverse complement strand
TATCGGCCAGGTTTACCTCCGTATCCCCTGTGTGCCTTGTCGACTCAGTCCCGCGCGGCGTGTTGCTTTCGCGCGGCGTGTTGCTTTCGCCGCCTTTACCTCCGACGCCGAAAATTCTCCGCTATCGAGGCGAACGGACGACGGTGGTGCACGGGGGTACTTGAGTGGCCGAACAGACGTGCGGGCACGCGAATCGACGTAATATTAAGGGCGCTAGCGGGGAAGCGTCGATCGGCCAGGTTTACCTCCGGACCCGACAGAGTCGAAAATTTTTAAGTCCCGCGCGGCGTGTTGCTTTCGCCGCGTTTACCTCCGGCGACGAAAATTATCCGCTATCGTGGCGAACGGACGACGGGGGTGCACGGGGGCACTCGCGTGGCCGAAAAGACGTGCGGGCGACGCGAATCGACGTAATATTAAGAGCGCTAGCGGGAAGCGTCGATCGGCCAGGTTTACCTCCGGACCCGACCGAAAATTTCTAAGTCCCGCGCGTATCCCCTGTGTGCCTTGTCGACTCAGTTTGCTTTCGCCGCGTTTACCTCCGGCGCCGAAAATTTTCCGCTATCGAGGCGAACGGACGACGGGGTTGCACGCGGGCACTCGGGTGGCCGAATAGACGTGCGGGCACGCGAATCGACGTAATATTAAGGGCGCCAGCAGGGATGCGAAGCGTTGATCGGCCAGGTTTACCTCCGGACCCGACCCGAAAATTTTCTAAGTCCCGCGCGGCGTGTTGCTTTCGACAAGGCACACAGGGGATA
>NW_012028380.1:3077-3435 GCF_000956235.1 Wasmannia auropunctata | reverse complement strand
TAAAAACTTGGCGTGCCCGGGTCGCATTTTGTATTAAACAATATGTAAATTTATATGAAAATGATTTCAATATATAATGCTTTTTTATCTAACTATTACATTCATGTTTGTATATATTATCTAACTATTGCATTCGTGTTTGTGTATATCCGCAACTATTGTATGTAATAATGTTTTTATATATGTATATTTATTTGTATTACAAATTTTTCATATACTATAAATCATTGGCTGTGGAACGTTTTCATGCGACCCAGGTACTTTATCTGACTATTAGTTTCATGTTTGTATATATCTGCAAATAATTTATATACTATAAAACATGTGGAATATTGCATTTTAAAACGACCCGGGCACA
>NW_012028380.1:0-631 GCF_000956235.1 Wasmannia auropunctata | reverse complement strand
TTGCCCTTTGGCGTTGTCCGCTTCTCCTGCCTCTCGGTCTCCATTCTACGAAACAAATATTATATTATAATATTAAGTACTTAAAAGTATATGCAATAAGAATTTAAAAATTATACATAAAAGTATTATATATTATGTATTATGTAACTTACGTTGAGAAGCATCGATGGCGGCGGCATGCGGAGCAGCAGCGGTAGAATCCGCGGAAAAGCAGCGGCGGCGGCGATGGTATTGGCGGAGGCGGTGCGCGCGGCGGCGGCGGCATGCGGAGGACTGAGGAGCAGCGGCAGTAGCGGTACGCGAAGGAGCGGCGGCGGCGGCGGTGGCATGATACGGAGGAGCAGCGGTGGAAGTGCTGGAGGCTGTGACCTCCGTAAAATTTTGTAGTCTTGGATTTGCAGGGTAGTGGGAAAGAGACTTGAACAAGTGTATATTTCCATCCAAATATAAATCCATATTCTTGAAGTCTATATCTGAAATTGAAAAAATGTACATATGTATAATAAAATATTAAATAGAATTTAAATTTAAAAAATATATGTAAATGTTACAAAACTTACGTCTTGTTCTTGCGTTATTTTGATGAGCAGCAATTACTGACACTTTGACACGACGTGATATTAACTCGTTA
>NW_012028379.1:14413-39307 GCF_000956235.1 Wasmannia auropunctata | reverse complement strand
TATATAACGTCCGTCCGCGCGTACCAAATTGTATCAAATAGTATTTAAATAAACTCGTTTCTTTTGTACATATTAAAATCCGAGTTACATTAATTGCTCTTCCTTATCCGCCCTGAGCCAATTTCGCCGCCCGTTTTCCGACGAGCTACTCCGTGCGACGGAATAACGGCAGTTGTTACAAAGCTCGAAGACAGAATTTTAGTGTGTGGAGGAGGGATGAATGCGAATTTAAAAATATTCGTAATCATATTCGTAAATATATTCATTCAAATCATATACAAAGTATTTATTCAATTTTCCATAATTATAAAAAAAGTAGTATTTGTACTCGTATTCATATTCATTATTTATACATTTATTCGAATATTGGATGTATTCATCGGACACACTAGTTGTAGCTATGTGTAGCCATGAGTAATAGCCTGGTATTTTGTTTTATTACATTTATTATATGTATGCAATAAATAATTCACTATCAAATATAGATTTTTTTTTCTTTTAAAAGCCATTATAATTGGAAAATTTTAAACTCTCGTACAAAGCCTCTGTAAGTCGAATTTTCATTACTTTAATCCTGCACGGAAAGAACGATTTTGCTGAAAGGTCTAAAAATTTTGCTAAACACAGATCTGAAAATAATTCTTGTTGAATCATCAAAATAATTTTGTTGGAAAGTCAAAAATGATAAGCATTTTAAACTTTCCAACAAAATTATTTTGATAATCTAGCAATCACTTTGACTTTTCAAAATTATTTTGATTGTATAACAAAAATTATTTTCAGATCTGAATCCAGCAAAATCGTTCTTTCCGTGTGTTTTATTCGAATTTCGATAAATCGAAAACTCTGTAACTCGAAGGATTTTTCTCTTCCCTTGAGATTCGACTTATCGAGGTTCGACTGTATTTGATTTACATAATTTTACGGCACGTAATTCTTCAAACATTAATTCTTAATTAAGATGCGCTAATCAGAATGCACTTACGTCCCAGGCAGGTATGTCTGCGAAACTGTAAATGTCCCTCCTCGCATCTGCATACACCTTCGAGGCAGCTGCTGTTCGCCACTTTCAAGGAGCATTGTTCCTTCACGATACAATCGTTTCCCAGTAGAGTCGCTGCAATGGTTGTTACAACAAATATCAGCAAATCTTACATTATGACGCGAAGCATCGTTCCCTTTTTTTTTCGAAATAACAACGGAATATATTCCTTAAGGATTTTTAAAAATAAAACTCTGTGTAATCTGACGCCATTAAAATTACATTATCTATCCCTGGCGAATCGTTAAGATTTTTGCGCTGTAAAACGAATGTTCAAGGACATCGATTTCAGTCGAAAGATGGGAGGGAGAGAGCAGTTGGAGGAGATAAAAAAGTACTTTGACAGACTTACATTCGAGACAATGGGTTCCATTGTAACCGGCGAAGAAGGGCTGACACCGGCAATAACCCAAGTAGCAGTGGCTATTAGCGATACCGATCTCGCACTCCCGGTCTCGATTGCATTCGTCGTCGAGCCTCACGCTCGTCGATGTAGGCGAGGATGCGGCCAATCTCTACAAGAAGATCGAAGATTCTATTCTCCCTTTTAATAATCTAGTTTTGCGAGTTAGACGAGAACTTTTTAATGGAAGAGAGACTTGCAAAATGTCAAATTACAATTTTTACGTCTATAATCTGCTTGTGTATTTAATTGAGTGTCTATTATCACATTGTTATCATAATAACGTAATCATAGTACGTAATCATAGACATTAAATTAAATGCACATTTATAGTTTCAGATCCAACATAAACTTTAAAATAAAATTAGAAAACTCCTGAAATTGTCAAATAATGAAACAGAAATAAGGCTAATGAGAGCTATAGCGCGGTAAGTAAAGCGGTACACTTTAAAGTTTTCAAAGAGTTTTAGAAGAGGGGAAAAGAGAATTTTTCATTTTTAATATAACAAAGAAATTATATAAATAATTTAATGATAAATTCAACATTTTTAAATTATAATTTAGTAGATTAAATTATTTAAATTTTTAATGTCTAATGAATTTAATTGGATTTATAATTAAAAACTTTGATTTTCGAATTTTTAATCTTTCGCTTTATTTTATATTGGAAAAAGTAGAAATAAATTAAAGAGTTTGTCTTCTTTCTTTATTACTTTTTGTTACAGCTACATCCTTGATATAATTTTTGTTTTTTTTTTCAAAAACGCTTAATAAACATAAGTATATACGCGTATACCCACTCTATTTCTTTTCTAATATCACGATTACATTTGATTGACACAGAAAATTTTTAAAGAGAATCAATTATTTAGCGCATCATCTAGTTGAAATGATCCAATAACGTCGTTTTCAAATCGTTCCTATACAGTATCGTCATACAATAACGTCAAGAAGGTGGCTGTAAGCTATCAGAGAATCTGCTAACCCATTACGACTAACAACGCGACATTCTCCTTTTCTCCAGTAAAGCATTTCGATGCACAACACAATCGACGCATTTGTCGCGCTACACAAAAAATGCACACGACCAGACAATTGCGTTCCGTTTTGATGAACTTCCGCTTCTGCAATCATACGAGAAAACAGTTTGCAGATCCCCCCGATTCAAATGTACGCGATTGTTAAATTGACAAAGAAAAACCGTTTTTCGAGAAATTAAACATTTGTTCTCAGTTTCGAAAAACTCGCATCAAAAAAACGTAGTACGAAGTTTTAAACACGAGAGAAAATATTTAACTCTCTTGACGCATCCCAGAAAACACTAAGTTACATGTGTAACGTACATGTTGGTTGTAATTTCCCACTCGGCAATATAACTATAATATAACACATGCATTACATTATAGTCAGGATAGTGCCTAGTAAAAAATTTAAAAAGTTAAATAATTTTAATTTAGTTACATTTTAGACTCTTAACTTTTAACTTTATTTAGTTACATTTTATCGGCAACTACCTATTAACTTTTGATCTATAACTTTCTTAAAGTTATATTTTTTCTTGTAAATCCAAAATAAAATACACATCTGCGTTGGTGTCTTCAAATTCAAATTTATGCACGTCGAGACAATTGTTATAACATAATAAATACGGTCTGCCCGCGGGAAGGAATTTGTTCACAAATCTTCTATGCATTAAATCATGTTGGAAGAAGTCCTTCGAAATCGCGGTCCTCTTTCCGCGGCTCGACAGAAACAAGTATGACAAATATACACTTTATTTAGAAATTTTATTTAGAAACACTAAAATTATGAAATAAAAAAATTTAACTTTTCAATTACTTTTTTTTATTAACTTAACTTTTGATTCAATTACATACAACACATAATTTTATGAACTATAACTTGTATCTTAACTAATTGTAAGTTAAATTTTTAAGACTGTTAACTTTAACTAAACTTAGTTAAAAAAAAATATTAACTTACTCAACCCTGATTATATACAGTTATTTTGTTGAGTGGGAAATTGCAACTAGCATGTAAGTACGTTACACTGTAACTTGGTGTTTGCTGTGAAATGTAGGCTATGTGCTGTGTAGTTTTTATTATTTGCTTTAACATTATTCATTTATTATAACCTACATATACGTTGGTGCATCAGGAGTCAAGGTCGAGAGATGCCTCGACGTGCATCCGGTGCATCCTGGCGCTTTTCACGGTGGATGCGCCTTACTTGCGCGTTCTCGTGACCTTCCAGGAGCCGCTTCCGCGCGATTATTCTAACGTCGAACGCGTATTGCACCGGGTGGGTGCCAAGCGAATACATGTCCAACGCCGCAGTTTCTCTTCCTCTCTTTCTCTCTTTTCCTCCCTCTCCCTAATCGCGCTTCCCGGTTTCCCACGATCTCCAAACAATGCTCGTGCACTTTTGTGCACATTCACGAGCCCGGTGTAACAACGAAGGAACAACGCGTGGCATTTATTTATGTCAAATAGACATTAATACAATACATTATTTATAATACGTTACATCATATAACACATAATATAACATATGTGTTATATATATTATATAGTTATATTGTTGAGTGGGAAATTACAACTAACAAGTTATACATGTAACTTGATGTTTGCTGGGTATGTAATATAATGATGAATAAAGTTTTGCCTCTTTACAATCTTTACAAATCTAATGTGAGAACTTTTGAGAAAAGACCAATTTTAAATAAGCCTGAAAATTCAGATGATAAAGTTTGAATAAATGTTATGACAACAAGCTCATTTACGGTGAAAGTGAATCTTTTACGAATTTTATTTTTTAAGTCCTTTCTTTAATTTCAAATAATTCGATGTAAATAAAATTGGAAAACACGATATTCCTATTTATATAACATTTATATACAGGATGTCTCGTATTCAATGGTACAGCGCTTGTGGGGAGGTAGTGGACCAAACTGAACAAAAAAGTCCTATACCATTTTGCGATCTTCGCAATAGCTTTCGAGATACTAACCATTAAAAAAAATTTACGCCAAGTCTATACAAGTGTATCGTACATTAGATACATCTTATCTAAACCAAAAATATTATTTTAACAAATAAAAGTTGTCCAAAAACAAATATGAGATCATACAAATTGCCAAGTATTTGATTAGACATAGAAAGTAAAGACAAAAATATTTTATTTCCAAACCAGAAAAATATTTTTTAATAAATCGTTTAAATTATTCAAAATTAAATGCAGCAAAAGTTTAATGCCATTGTCTTTCTAAATAACTTTAAGTTTCGTAAAACAGATTTAAAGTTATTAAAATGATCAACTGAATCATAATGAAGCAAAAACTTGGCCATTATGTAAAATTTTTTCTTTTTTAAAAATGATTAGTATCTCGATAACTATTGCGAAGATCGCAAAATGGTAGAGGACTTTTTTGTTCAGTTTTGTCCACACTACCTGCCCACAAGCGTTGTACCATTAATAGTACGAGACACCCTGTATGTGCAGTCTTTTTAATTAAAATTTCGTGGTGTATGTACGCTCTTTTCTCGTTTCTCACACGTCGCTTCTTTTCACAGAAACACGGAAATACATACGTTGTATTCTGTCGGCGGCCGCGCGAGGAACGCGGAGCATCGGTTAAATCGTCAGTCTACCCCACGGTACTCACGGTAGAAGTGGAAATGAAAATAGAATCGCGCGGCAGATTTGCGGCTGCACGCTTTAAGCACCGCAAGGTGACACGGCATCCGTTGCGCGCGTATTCACCGTTAGCGCACGGTGCGCCTCAAAGCTGGGCGGCGTGCGCATTATTATTCGGAGGGAAGTCAGCGAATCTCTTCGCCGAGACGAGAGCGTCCACGATGAAATGCTTGAGCGTATAATCGTAAGATTTTATTGCGCTGCAGCATCGTGTTTAACGTAGGGCTGGTGATTTGCTTCGGAAGGCTTCGACATTCGAACTTGGAAGCTTCGAAGATTCGGCATTAAACTCTTCGAATTCTTTCGAAGCTTCGAAGTTTCGAAAAATACATTCGTGCAAATGAATTTATTCAGAAAATTTGCAAATATTGTAAATAAAAAGAATTGTATATATGCTCAAAGTATTTATACGTAATTATTCCTAAAAAATTTGAAAGTACTATAATATTACAAATTAATATAATAATTAAACTTGATACGTATGTAAATAAGGAAAGATAATGTTCAATAAAACAATCAAAAAGTTCAAAAAAATAAAAATAAATTTGTGCTTAAATAAATAAACAAAAATGTAATAAATTAATATAATTGTTTTGGCGTCATTAAATCTTCCTCAGCATAAAACAATCTTAAAAACAGAAAATTTAAAATAATTAAAATAGTGAAATTAATAAAAATTATTAATTTTTTAATTAAATTTGCACAAATGTATTTTCGAAACTTCGAATATTCGAAGTAAGTAAAAAGTAACAGCCTTATAGTCCAACGTGGCTGTGCCGCGATGGATTAACGACCCCAATGCATTGCTGTACCGGAGAATTGGATTTTGTCGTTTGTATCCCGCGGACATATATCTCCGCCGCGGAGAAATGATCCGAGGATTCCGCGACTTTATCTTGTCCTGAAAGAGACAAGACCTTTAGCTCTTCGCATTTTTCTAAGCTGCTATTCTCTCGGTCTCTTTCTCCTTTCGTATTTTTTTTCTTCCATCTTATTGCTTTTCTTGCGAGCGGAAAAATACATCAAAAAAAGGAAGCATGAGGTTTTCTTAAAGAGTTAAAATATTATCTTATTCTTGAAAAAGAAATCACTATTAAGCATTGAAACGAAGTTCGTTGTCTTCTTCATCACTGTATGTATATTTTTAAACAATAACAAGAAGGCTGATGTTTATTAAATGTAATCGAATATTGCGATGCTATATGTATAATATATGCAGTATTCGGTCATTCTCTGATCATTCAATCATTTCAATCAATTACCATAATTTCTTGTTGCAATTTTATTCAATAGAATAGATTTTCTAAGAGATATAAAAGAGACAGAGAGAAAAGGGGAGAAAACCTATTTATAACGGTATGTTAAAAAGCAAGGACTTCTTATTTAAGCAGTATGCAAATTTTCGCACAGATATATGTATATACATAAGTAAGAAATTCTTCAAAGATTCTCGAGAAACGACTATACATAAGCACGGTTTTAAGACGAATTTCTTTTATCGTTACGATCACATCACTGCAGATCCTTGCGAGCTTGATTATTTTATCCTTCCTATTTCAGAAAATACACACAGTAAATACCGTACACGTGGATACCGTAAACCTGAAAACATTTCCGATTTACCGTCCGATTTATTGTCCATTCACGGGATAACTTTTACGTTGTCTCATACGCGCGCGCGCGCGCGCGCGGCGCGACAGGCGGTTTTCAGCGGTAAATATTTTCGAACGGTAAAGCGGTCGATCGCGGACGCATTCGTGCAACAGGGAATACATAAGAATACGGGGATGCGTCTCTAAAATATACGTATACGCGTCTCGCCGTCTCGCGTGCAGACCGGGAGACAAAATTGCCGTGCATTCTGAATCGCGAGCCTGCGTCTTACGCTTGACGGCGATAATCCGTAAACCCGCGGCGTCGCGTTCAAGCGGAACCGCGGATTCGTCGAGCGGACGCGGTCGCCTGTTGATGAATAATGGATGAGCTTTCCTGAATGGACGTTGTTTCAACGAACGTTGTATCGACGAGGTTCGCCGTTTTCTCGGGAAAAAATCGACAAAAAAAAATGCACGTGCGTACGTATATTTATACTGAGAAAAATGGTTTGTTTGTACCAACAAGATGTACATGATTGAATGAACTTTGGTGAAACCAAACAGAATTTCTGATTATAATAAAAGTATTCGATATTTCATCACTAGAACGTTTGATAGACTTTACTATACGAATTTGATTAACATTTTTCTAATTGGATCTACAAAACTTCTGATTATATTCCCCGCAAGCAGTATGCCGCACCGCCATGAGATGAATGTGAAATGAATTCATTTCTCGTATTTAAGAATCACCACAGAATAGAATAAAAGACGCAGCATCATGAGATTCTTACCATTTCTAAAAGTGCAGAGATCAAAGATAAAAATAACCGAAAAATATATTTTAATAATATAGTTTTTAATTCTGTACCAAAATTAATTCAGAATCTTATAATTCCTGGAAATTAATATGTGCTAAAATGTATTAATATAAGAGATTCGGTCACAAGAAATTTTAATATATTTAACATGGAAGAATTGTTAGATCGATTAAAAAATTTTGATATATTTAACAAGCAAAATAATTCGATTGACAAGAAATTTTGGTAGACTTAACAAGAAAGAATTAATCATATTCGTTGGATAAATTCTATAAAAATTCTGATTCGTCGATTTTCAAACAGACGTACTAGTTGACACTAGAGGTGTGCGAATCAAGCATTTGCATGGTCGAATCGAATCGAATCGAATTTTTTATAACATGTTTGAAATAAAATCGAATGGAATTTCTTTAATTCAAATACGAATCGAATCAAATTTTCCCATATTAACAATACATGTTAATTTAAACGTAATAAATATCAAACGTAATAAATTCCAACGTAATAAATATCAAAATTTATGATTTATATTATTTTACGCAATGATTTAAACAAACTGAAGACCTGTTTTCGATTTACATCTCATTACAAAAGATCATGATCTTATGTGATATTTTAAACTAGAAAATATTACTAATATGTGTATACACGAATAGTTAGAATGCTTTCGAATATTTTATTAATCTATAATCTATATGAATACATTATATGTATCAAAAATACTTATTTATTAGATAAGAATAATTGGTCGCGCGGGAGATGTAAATGAACCAAATAAAATAGATGATCAATTCGAAATCGAACTATTGTTGATTCGAAATTATTGAACTATTCGATTTTGAATCTTGCAGATTCGAAAACGAACTCGGATCGAATCTACTGTGATTCGATTCGATTCTAATCGAATTCGAACTATTCGCACACCTCTAGTTGACACTAGCAGATTTTCAATTAATCCAACCAGATTCTTTTTTCAGTGTACTCATGCTTGCAGATTTTCACGAAGCGTGTGTGAGATCTCATTATTTATCAATCTATACGTATATCTGCTGTCTGTTGCTTTTCCTGCCGCACACGCGACTGCAAAGCGTGTACATTTCATCTCGCAGACGTATATGCAGGTGCAGGGCACGCGTGTATAGTCACGCATACGTGGAATACGATATTAAAGAAATTAATCCGCGCCTTCGAGAGAAAGAGGGAAAAAGAGAGGGTTAATCGGCTGTTGCACGCAACGGCCGCGTGCACGTGGAAATACAGCGCACGAGCCCAGCGTGCGTATAGCGTATTGCAGCACCCAAGGGTGGCAAGATGGAATTTTTATATTCAACGCAAGCGCCTCCCGCCGGCTCTTAATTACGCCTAACGAGCCGAGCCAATTTAAACGCAGAATAGAGCAGCCACGGCCGTTCCGACGAGGAACGCGCGTCGAGACGATCGCGATCTGTGCAACGCGTTCGTTCCCACGCGGAAATTCCGTTCGCGCTTCAGCTACGTCCTCCGAAGGATGGCGGAACGCAAGGACGCCCTTCATTTCATCGAAGAATAATCTAAGAAATTTTCTTCTCCACTGAGAGAAAAATATTTTTGTATTTGTGACTATAATTGCATGGTAAAGAAATTATGGCTAGGAGCACTATTTTTATAGTTATTATTAGTATAATGTTAATAATAAACCTTATATGTATAGTTCTACCAAATGTGAAGAAATTTTACTATAAATTATAATAATTTCAAATATTAATATAGTAAAAAAACAAGAAATATATATGACAAATGAAATAAATATTTTTATGTAGTAAATGCAACTGCAATTGTAGTAAGTATAACAATTTTCTTAACATTTGCTTATTATTTATATTGTAATAATAAGTAAAAAATAAGTAAACAAAGAAATAATAATATCAATCATAATATATAACCATAATGCATTGTTAAAACAACTATAATTAGTTAAATTAATTATAATTTTATAGTTGTCCCCGAAATTTACTATAACTTATAGTTAAATTATGGTTATTCCAACTATATTTTTCTCTTGGTGTAAGAGAAATAATTTGAAAAGTCACTACGTAAAAAGATATAAAGTTATACTCAAAATTGTATATTTATTATGCAAGAGAAAACTTATTTAACATTGATAATTTTTAATTTGTAATAATAGAAAGTCAACGCGTATTTAAAATTGCAATAAATATCTTACGATGTTTTTCATATCTTACTTAATATTGTAGCTGAAAAATATATTCCTTTCATTTTATATTTAGATAGAATTTAGAAGTCTAATTTTAATTTTGTGCCGAATATTGTTAGAAACAATTTTTTTTAACTTTTCACTTATACACTAAGAGGAAAAAAATTGATTGTACGAACTAAATAGTTGTTTGATCCAATGGTTGATTCAACAATTTTTTAGTTGCACAAAGAAAGGTATATAGTTCATTCATGTCAATCATCAACATTTTTTAATCATGAATTAACTAAACCAACTCAATTAAACTATTTTGTTCAAAATACTGGTAGCATTTATTTGTGTTTGCATGCTATTTAGTTATCCAAGTAATATATTTGTTCAAATTCCAAGTACCGAACTGACTAAACGATGCTGATGGGAATAATAAATAGTGTGTATTTTAAATCGAACGGTTAAGTACAATAAATTTTTGTTAAAACAAAATAGTTTAGTTAAGAAATAGTATTTTGTTTATAATAACAAATTATTTTGTGCCATCATAGTAACGTTTGTAGTTAAACGTATCAGACTAAATATTTTGTTAAGATGAAAGAAATTTTGCGTTTTTCAACAAATTTTTTTTTTTCAGTGTAGCTAAATTTTGAGATTCAAGAAGAAAGGTGTTTTATTTGAAGAAATTCAAGGATAAAAGTTTGTGTTATATATATCCGTGAAACAAAGCGTACGTGAGGTAGACGCAGATTCTGCCGTTTTCTCGCGCGTCTTCCTCGGAGCTTTACGGCGGTGGTTAAGTTATGGCTCAGTTAAGTATAATCACGCGGATGTGCGCTCTCTCTCTCTCTCTCTCTCTCTCTCTCTCTCTCTTTCTCTCCAATAGGCATCATGGAATGCGGACTGGGTCTGTATCCTTTCTTCCGTTCGGACGTAATCCCATTACAGAGAGTGAGCGTGAAAAGGATAAGCCACACAAGCAATCGTCACACTTGTATTCACACAACATAAATATAAATTAGATATATTTCTGATTGATTAGATATCCATGAAATTTGTAATAATAAGCTAATCTAGACATCCGTTATCATCGTATTTACTATCTGCGTTTAAAAATTTCGATCGAAGTAATACGTTTGTTGCACAGGTCGAATAAACTATACGAGAGATCTATTCTTCGATTATTATTTCCTTTCGATTCATGTAATTGACTTCAACTTCAACGGTTTTATAATCATTATCAGATGCAGACGTCGGAAAACAATTTAATATCATTCCGGAATCACGATTAGAGCACTCTGTTAGTATTAGTCTTAACTCTATCGCGTATCGTATAATTCAGTTGTAACTGCTCTCCTTATCGATCATCGCCATAATACGCTCGATATTCCTCGCACACGAAACAGATTTGTACGATTGCTTATTTCCCCGTGAATCGCGATCGCATTGTTACGCATCGCGGTTACGCGCGCGAGTGCACACGCACACGGTCTCTCTCTCTCTCTCTCTCTCTCTCTCTCTCTCTCACGCGCGCGCGCGCGCGTGCGTGCGATGAACGATGCATCCTCTCTTCTGAACTGGTTGGTATTTTCTATAGAATTGCATTGTTCGAATAATCCTCTGCGATCGTATCGAGATCATTGCACGGGTTTCGTGAAAACAGCTGTAATCGTGAAATATCGAAGAGAAACGTATTGATAAAACGCGAGTAACGATAGAAGCGTTAACAGAAAAGATGTAAAAAACATTTTCTTTTGAGATAAAACTAGTGCAGATATCAATAATTTCGTGTTTACTTAAATGTTCGTTGAATTTGTTTATCACATCAGTTTACCACTTATTTAAATGTCTTGCTGATGTGCTTCTTTACTCTTTACGTTCTAATTATTTCTCTCAAATAAACAAATGTCAGATATTTCGTCATCAACTGTATTTAATCGATTGATATAATATAAATAAAAGAATTTTTATTACTTACAATTAGAAAAATTTATAGAGATTTACCTAAAAAATATAGTTTACTGATTATAATTGTGTAAATTCGAATGCTTAAAGAATTATGTGATAATTAACGTGACACATTATATGTCGAGTCCAACTCGTAGGAATAAAGAGTTAAAGGAAGTCAAGAACATTCACTGAGAGAAAAATTTGTTGTATTTGTAACTATAATATATAATAAATTTTAGAGGTGTGCGAATAGTTCGAATTCGAATCGAATCAAATCGAATCACAGTAGATTCGATTCGATTCGTTTTCGAATCTGCAAGATTCGAAATCGAATAGTTTGAGAATTTCGAATCAACAATGGTTTGATTTCGAATTGATTACTTAACGTAATGTTAATCTGGAAAAATTTGATTCAGATTCGATTCGTATTCGAATTAAAGAGATTCGATTCGATTGGATTCGAAGTAAAAATTTCAGATTCGATTCGATTCGATTTCGAACATGTTATAAAAATTCGATTCGATTCGATTCGACCATGCAAATGCTTGATTCGCACACCTCTAATAAATTTCAACTTGTTGATGTCAACTATATACATTTGTTGATAAAACTATGCATATAATTATTATTACTAATATTATAGTAGTAATAATCACACATAATTATAGTACTTTGCAAATATAGTTATTATTGCCATAAAAATAGTAGCAATAACCATTATTTAACTGTAATTTATAGTAATTTTAGGCCCCTAAAATGACTATAAATTATAGTTCAATAATGGTAACTGCAATCAATTTTATGGTAATAATAATAATAATAATAATAATAATAATAATGATAATATGTATATAGTAAGTTTCAAAATTTGTTAATGCCAACTATATATATTTGTTAATAAAACTATGCATATAATTATTATTACTAATATTATAGTAGTAATAATCACACATAATTATAGTACTTTGCAAATATAGTTATAAATACAAAAAATTTTTCTGTCAGTGTACGATCGCAATTGCACCGGTCTCTGTTCTGTAACATTTCTCGGCAAAGGGGACGTCGATCGCTCCAACGCCGATGGGTGGATATCCCGCACACGCATCGTAAATAACTGCAACCGGCAATTTATGAATCAATCGAGAGACGACGGGGCTCCGGAGGATCGGATCGAAATAATTCGACGCAATGTCGTTAATTACCGTCGCGGCGCGGCGCGCCCTTAATGCAGCCGTAAATTCTGTCGCAGCTGCAACGAGCGACCGCGACGCGCGCGATCGAGAGATATGTGCCGCCCGAATGATAGAATTTACGAGCGCGTGCCGTCGCTGTCACGCCGGTCAATTTCACGGTCGGCAACGTGCGAAATAATCTTCACGTCTCGAAGCCCGCACACGATAACGTCATTCTACAAAACGACACGATGGCCGCGATCTTGGCGCGGAATCAGAGTGATCGAACGACTTTAGAAACGCGTGCTTGCGTATATACCTTGTAGGTATAGGTCGTCCCAATTATTCTCGTTTTCATCCACGAGGCTTTATCAATTGCAGATCGAGGTTTCTTGCAAGAACTAAGGAATATTTATTAAGGCAAGTGATTTGCTTCGAAGGCTTCGACATTTGAATTTCGAAGCTTCGGCTAATTATTATTATAAAATCTTCAAATTCTTTCGAAGTTTCGAAGTTTCGAAGTTTCGAAAAATACATTTGTGCAAATGATAAATTTATTCAGAAAATTTACAAATATTGTAAATGAAAAGAATTAATATATATACGAAATTATTTCTAAAAAATTTAGAAGTATTTTAACCTAAAATATTATAAATTGATAATTAAACTTGATACATGTATGTAAATAAGGAAAGATGATGATCAATAAAACAATCCAATTTAAAAAATTCGAATTTTTAATGTATTTTTCAAAACTTTGAAACTTCGAAGCTTCGGAAGCACCTTAAACTTCGAAAGGTCGAAGTTAACGTTGAAGCTTCGAATATTCGAAGTAAGTAAAAAGTAACAGCCCTAATATTTACTGTCTACCTCATAAACAATTTTTCTTTTATTTTGTTTAAAATATTTTTGCATATCTCATATATAATTAAAATGTCGAGAAACGTAAAACGTAAGAATTTGCTACTTAATTGCAAAGTGTCTTAAGTGCCGTCTTCAAAATTCAATCTCTATTAAAGTTTCTCGATTAAACTTAAATCATCCTTAAGATTGGCAATCCAAATCGTTTTATTGTGGCGCGCGGTAAGAGATTACAATCTACCGTTCATACGTCTCGTTTATATATAAAAGAAGCGGGGGAGGGGGGGAGGCAAATAATAACAGGGGGCAAATAGTGTCACTTTAAATTTCTCTTCTTTCCCGCGTCTATCACTACTTGTTAATAAAAAGACAGTTCTCAAGCATCTAATCATCTTTCGAAAAAGCCGTAAAAATCAAAAGCCAAATATAGCTAGCGGAGAAGTTTAAAAATTTGCATTCGTGAAATCAGGTAAAACCTGGATCTTTTTTTGATATTTGAAGTTATATTTTCTTAATTTCTGAATCGTTGAATAAGATCTAACCTATTTTATGTCATACAGTATATCTTTCCTCTATTTTGATATAATTCCTATGCTTGTATATTAATTTTATTTTTCTCAGTAAAATTTTAAAGGAAAAAGTAGCTCCTGGGGCAAATAATGACTATTTTTAGTTGGGCAAATAATTACAAGTCAAAAAGCTTTTTTAATATTTGAATATGATTTTTCTAATTCATTTGGGATAATATATGAGATTAGTCGCAAGGCAAGATCCAGAATAAATGTGATTTTTAATAAGAAATACTAGCAAATAACGTTACTACTATTATTTATCAATAAATAAAAATTTATGATAGAGTACAGAAATGAATATAAATTATCTTATAATCAAAATGTCAAAAGAAAGATCGATTAGGAGTTAAGAATTATGTATTTTGTAATTGCCCCATAGGGTGTCACTATTTATCCATAGGGTGGGGCAAATAGTGACAAATGTAGGTTTCAGTTTTTATGAAAATCTAGCCCGTATACATGACTTATGGAAACTCTAATTAAGATTTTTGTATATTTAAAAATTAAAAGTACTCTTTTAATGAAAAATCATATCTTGTAAATTTGAAATTAGCTTGTACGAAAGAGAGGAAAAATCCGTCACTATTTTACCTCCCCCCCTTTCCCTTATTACCTTTCAAACGTGAAAATTATTTCTTCTTAAAACGAATAGCACAATGTAACCTTATGCAACCAACTGGATGCATTGACTATCGATTTCAGATAATTGCATGCCCCGGGAACGTCGATTTCCCCGGCGCGGCGGCGCGACACAGCGCACGGCCGCGCATCTCGCGGTCATTAGCGCGCTCTCATCGCCCTCGTCGGGTCAGAAAACGCGACGTCGAAAAATCCAATCGTTGCCGCGAGAATAATTGTCGGGCGTCAATTACAAGGTATGGCAATGTTATTCGCGCACCGCGCGATGCATCGCACGGAAGCATCGGACCGTCGCAATTATCTCATGGGATACCGGTACCCGGTTTCCAGCGCGCACATGTATTGGTAACTCGAGCGTTTCCCCGGCTATCTGCGTGTTCTCGCTGTACATGGGAATCGTGTTTCATATACGTGCGTACCGTGAATTAGACTTCACCACGGGGCAAAGCGCGCGGAGGGGTGAGGTGGGGAAAAAAGGTCCGCACACTCGGGAAAAACTCGTCGGGGAGAAAAACTGTAAAAAAAAAAAACCGAAGATGACTCGCTCGACTCGTGGTACTCTTAATTACTGTTGCCCGTATCTGCAATCTTCTCGAGGTGAATCTTCTTACTCTAATCGTTCATATTCTTGTCAATCTTTTTCGTATGCAAATAGTGCAAGTATGTAGAAGCATACTTTTCTTGTTAAATAATTACGTGTTTGTTTCTGCGCAGATTATTTTCCAGCTGGGTACAGGCTGTTTTGCGAACTTGGTAGAATAAGTAGAATAAGAACAAGTCTTTAAAATCTCGAAAATCTTGGAGGATATTATTTGGAAATAAATAAGTAGCTTATAATCTTAGGAAAAAATAAATATAATCGTAATAAGAAATAATATACAAAATTTTTAAATATGATCCCTGTCTTTCATTTTAATACAAATTGTTTAATGAACTCACATGTAATTGATTTTTTCGTTAAAAAAAAGATAATAATTCTTGAATTACAAGCAATTAAAATATTGCAGATCTTCGCAAATTTATGGAAATAAACAGATTTTATCATAACAAAATTTTAATCTCACAATCTTAATGTCATAAAGAAAGACAGCTTTTGAATCAAATCTTTGCCAAGAAGATATTGTAAAAAAAATTTGCAAATAAATTTGATCAAACTATTCCTGTTTATTAGAGATGTGCGAATAGTTCGAATTGAATCGAATTGAATCACAGTAGATTCGTTCGTTTTCAAATCTGCAAGATTTGAAATCGAATAGTTCGAGAATCAACAATGGTTCGATTTCGAATCGAATATTTTATTTGGTTCATTTATATCTCCAGCGCGACCATTATTCTTATCTGATTATTCTTATTTAATAAATAAGTATTTTTGATATATGTAATGCATTCATATAGATTACTAAAATATTCGAAAACATTCTAACTATTCGTGTATACACATATTAGTTCAAAATGTCACGTAAGATCATGATCTTTTGTAATGAGATGTAAATCGAAAACAGGTCTTCAGTTTGTTTAAATCATAGCGTCAAGGGTCGGTAAAATAACTGATACAACTTATTTAAAATAACAAATATAAAATAGGTTCCAGAAACTTATTTAAAATAAAATATCGCAGGGATCAATAAAAAACTGATACGACTTATTTAAAATAACAAATATGAAATAGATTCCAAAAACACGACTTATTTAAAATAAAAAATATAAAATAAATTCCAAAAACATATTTAAAATATAAAATATAAAATAGATTAGAAGAAGCTATTTAAAATAATAAATACTAAATAACTCTTTTACTTTTTGTTATTTAAAATACATATTTTAAATAATGTTATTTTAAATACGACCGACCCCTGCGATAGCGTAAAATAATGTAAATCATAAATTTTGATATTTATTACGTTTGAATTACATTGTAATGTTAATCTGGGAAAATTTGATTCATATTCGATTCTATTCGATTTCGAACATGTTATAAAAAATTCGATTAGATTCGATTCGACCATGCAAATGCTTAATTCGCACACCTCTACACGGTCTATATACTATCTGTATACATTTTCTGGGACATCCTGTATAGGGTAGCATTAATATCGCGGCGGTCTCGTGAAACCGCTCGCTCTTGAACGCGAAATGAAGTCGCTCGCAGTAACAGATGCGACAGCAGCAAGAAAGACTCGAAAGGCGAAGGTGCATAATGCGAGGAAAAGGAAAGAAACGAGCCAATATTCAGCCGCATCGTTGCAGATGGAATTGCAACTATACCGCTGCGTGGAACTAGAAGGAGGCGGAGTTCTCCGAGTTCTGTTTGCCTGCAAATTGGCCCCCGTGGTCGTGGCCGATCTATTTTCTCCAGCCCTTCTCCCCCTTTCCTCTCTTCCCTGTCCGCGAAAACAATAGGTCTGTTCTTGTTAGCATGAGTGGATCTATATAGGGAACTAATGAAACTCGAGCTCGACTACTGACAATGAGAGGACCGCAGAATAATTTTGTTCTACAATGTTCGAAAAGTTACGCGATATGGAAACAATGGTATTTTCAGGATCCTTGTTTCTAAAGTAAATTGTAGAACGTATCCATGTAGTTTGTACACACGTATATTATCGTAAAAGAGTATTTGAGATAGATTGTGATTATTTTTATCTAATGCATAATAGAAGTGTGCGAATCAAGCATGGTCGAATCGAATCGAATCGAATTTTTTATATAATATGTTCGAAATGGAATCAAATCGAATCTAAATCAAATTTTCCTAGATTAACATTACATGTTAATTTAAACGTAATAAATATCAAAATTTATTATTTACATTATTTTACGCAATGATTTAAATAAACTGAAGACCTGTTTTCGATTTACATCTCATTACAAAAGATCATGATCTTATGTGACATTTTAAACTAGAAATTAATTATTAATTAATCTTATTAATATATTAAAAGAATATAATAAAAGAAATTAATATTATTAATAATATATATGTGTATACAAATAGTTAGAACGCTTTCGAATATTTTATTAATCTATATGAATACATTACATATATCAAAACTACTTATTTATTAGATAAGAATAATTGGTCGCGCGGGAGATGTAAATGAACCAAATGAAATAGGCGATCGATTCGAAATCGAACCATTGTTGATTCGAAATTCTCGAACTATTCGATTTCAAATCTTGCAGATTCGAAAACAAACTCGAATCGAATCTTCTGTGATTCGATTCGATTCGATTCCAATTCGAATTATTCGCACATCTCTAATGCGTAACATCAGCGTAGAATTTTGCTTGTCAATTTGTCTCAAAAGATTGAGAAGGTCGAAACATTGGTATTCATGTCAGTATTCTGTATTTCATGTCTTATCTACAATAGTGATCAAGTAACGGCTATGCGAGCCAACACGGATGTTGGTGTGTAATAAATGTAATAATTTTTATAATATCCAGCCACACGCAAACTGCGCGCCGCATATTCGTTGGTCTTGAAACACAGTTCATTACATGAGGCCGGAATCCACTTGTAACAATTTTGACTAGCAATTTAATCTCTTTGATTCTAATGTGCATCTATTTCTCTAAATTTTCTGGAGTAAATTTTCACTCCAAAAGAGTGAAAATACTGCCACTCGAGTGGCCGAGTGACAGTATTTTCAATCCTTTGGAGTGAGACTTTAAATAGAGAAATAAGAATCCCCTCCCCCCCCTCCCCCAAAAAAAGAGTGACCCGTTTTTTGGGCCCTCGATTTTGAGACTGAATCAAATAATATCATATATACTGAGACATTAATTATAGAGAAGTTTCAAGTTAAGGTGACAATTGTTATCAGAGCTGGAGGAGGGAGGGGGGAGGGGGATAAAAAATCAAAGTTTAATATGGAATTATCGCAGGTCTGCTTCGGCATTTTAAGAAGGTTAATCCAGTCTATGAAGGTTGATCTCAGTTTTACGTAAATGACGCTCATTTTGGATGCAAAAAAATCGAGTTTTCGCGTTAAGAGACGTAGTAAGTGACCTCCCCCTCCCCCCCCTCCAGCTGCGATAACAATTGTCATCTCAACCTGAAACTTTTCTGTGATTAATATCTCATTATAAGATACCATTTGGCACACAGTCCAAAATCGAGAGCTCAAAGAAAAAACGAGCAAAAAATCTTTTTTTGGGTCATTCTTTTTGAAACAAATCCGGGTTCGATTCCTGGCTGAGGTAATATTTTTGGCAATAAATTTCTTTACAGATTTTGGGGGGGAGGATTCTTATAGATGCACATTAGATTAAAGAGATTAAACTTCCGGTCTATAATGAACTGTGTTTCAAGACCGACGAATATGCGGCGCGCAGTTTGCGTGTGGCTGAATATTGTAAAAATTATTATACACTAACATTCGTGTTGGCTCGCATATAGGTATAGGCGTTACTCCACTATTGTAAATTTATTCTTGATAAGCCCTAATGCCATTAAATGTATTCATGTCTTATATTTATTTAGAAAACGCGAAGGATACAGTCCTTTTACAAATGTTTGCTTGCCTAAATATACCGTGCGGGATACCCAAAAATTATTCAGGTCTCATAAAGTGCGTTTTCCTTTCTAGCAGCACCTTCCTAAATGTCTTTCTTCCCTCTTGTCTCTTCAAAGTTTGATCTTTACATGTAATGTGTTTCATGCATTTAAAAGAAGAATATATATATGCAATCGGAAAGAGAGCAGTTCTGCTGCAATTCAACATGTCTGAATTTTTTTTCACGACACAAAAACGGAAATTGCATTGATGCGCTCTTTTGCCAGTCAATTCTCGATACGTCACGCACGTGCGAACGCGTCCGCCGCCCATCGCTCTAATAAAAGAAGAAAAGAACGGCTAATGTTTAATTCAATGTTCCACACGGCACGCCGAATTGTCAATCAGCGGACGTGTGAAAACGCATTGCATTAAAAAAAAAATTAAAATAGTGCATCGAATGTGTACGAAATTAAATTTGACCTTGTAAAAAAAAAAATAAATAAATATATTATTATATTATTAAAGTGTTTAATAAACTTGTTTAATAAACTATAAAATAGTTTTAAATTGTTATTAAACGTATCTTATTTGAGACAAAATCAAATCTTAATTTATCCGTTACGATTGTACACGATATCGCAATTGGTTAACTCAATAAAAAAAATATATCGAGCCGTCTTCGCAAAAATAAATACATTAATTAATAAAGCAATGAATAGTATATCAAAGATCAATTTAGTATCGACCAAAAAAAAAAACGAGTTCCTGCAATACATCCATTTCTTGCGGAAAAGATATAATTTTTTGCGTAAAAGGCGCGATACCGTAACGCGGGACGAATGCGCAAGAAGAAGCGGCCCGTCATTCGCGGCCATCAATACGCAAGAGTTTTATGGCGGTTATTAAAGCAGATTAAGCATGGGGGCAATAATACTACACTCGCTCGTACACTTAGCACGTACGTTTAAAGTAAAATATTTACTTCCCGCCGCGCCGCCGCGCCGCCCGAGCGATAATCTAGAGGGAGGCCGCCGCGCCGCGGCCCGGAATGCATTCCTCTTTAGCACCACTCGCATATTCAACGAACGACACCTCGACGACGCCGACGATGCGACCGCGGTCGACGTGTCAGAGTCCAACGACCCATGAGGTCAGGTAAGAATTATTATGATTCTACGTGCGTGCAAACGAGCATAGTCCTGCCGGAAAATTGACCTAATAGCGTTTTCGGATGGAACGGGTTTGAACCGTTCCGTGAGCGATTAAGGCGGGAGGGGGCCTGATTTAGCACGCTGAAAAATTAGATGACTTTTTTGGAATTTTTTTTTAGAAAACTATTCAACCAATTCTTTTGAACTTTATAGGGTAATTTCTTATACTATTGAACTAACAAACAAATTTTTTTTTGCCAGAAAAAAGTATTTATTATGCAAGTAATAATAACATTTATTCGGCGGTAATGGCGTTTGGCGGCGTGCAAGATAACTCAAAAACTATTCATCCGATTGACTTGAGCCTTTGCACACATCTGCACAAATACTTTCCTAACAACTTGAACCACAGTTTATAATAATATTGTTTAATTAAATAATTTTTATTGCATAATAAACACAAAAAATTTTTCGTCAAAATCGCTACCTTCTTTTTCCAAGTGCGCGATTTTTACAATTTCGCATTATTTTCTTTAAAAATAGGTTCAGTTAATGCATAAACTCTTAATAAACAATAATCTTTTTGGATTTTTTATTTCAGACAAATACAAGCTACATTGCACGCCACCCGCCGACGCGCCGAATAAAAAGTTATTATTACTTGCCTAATAAATATTTTTTTCCTAGCAAAAAAATATTTTTTTGTTAGTTCAATAGTACAAGAAATTACTCTATAAAGTTCAAAAGAATTGGTTGTATAGTTTCCTGAAAAAAAATTCCAACAATCACCTAATTTTTCAGCATGCTAAACCAGGCTCCTCCCTTAATAACGTCACTCTCCTCGTCCAATCAGAAATTTAAAATAGAGCATGTGACGTCATTAATCGCTCTCGGAACGATCAATCCACTCCATCCGAAAACGCTATAACTATGGAATTGTCCCTAACTCGAGTACAGACATAATCAAGGGTTTTTGATAAATTCAGCCATTTAAAAAGCTTCTCATCACATAAATAGCTTCGACTATAAGAGAGACTAAAGACCTGGCGCGTCTCTAGCGTTAATATTAATAGAATTTTAATCTTACCCGGAATGACCTTGACTCGATGAAGAGTAGAGTTACTGATATAGCTTAAAAGATATTTCCACCTGTACATTCGTTACGTGGGATGTGTAATAAACAAGAATCTACAACGGTTCAACATCCTGCATTTTCTCACGTGGATGGATGAGCGCAAGAATGATAATGGCAAGTCGTTTAAGCTCCTGATCATCGCGAGCGAGTGAGAAATGGTTTCTCTACGCATTATGGCGAGAGGAAAATACCACATCGCATGATAAACAGATCGAATGATCGAAGATTATACACTGCGGTCCATAAGTTTTTAGAGAAAAATATAAAATAAACAGCAGTTGAAGTCGGTTTAAATTTACGGCTTAAATTTTTAGAATATCGTCGAATGATCTAAAAAAATGTCACAATCTTACGTTCTACTCCCTCGATTTATCTCTGTCCGACTATTTTATGTTTCCGAAACTGAAATTGCAGTTGAAAGGCTAAAAATTTAATGTTGCAGAAATTTGAGCCGCTATAACGGCTGTGACCCACTAATTGAAGTCTATTACGAACGAGGAATGAATTAACGATGATACAAAGATTGCAAACAAGAATAGCTAGCAGATTGAGTGTGAAAGATTCTATTTTGAATAAAAAATATTTAAATATTTTTTTTGTGTTGTGACGTGTTCCTTATTTTATATGATTTATGTCTCAAAACTTATATGGATTACACTATGTTTAAGAAGTTTAAAAAACAACACATTACTCAAAGAAAAAAAAATTATTCCCAATTCTAACACAGGTTTCTAATTATAAGGTAAAGTTTTCGAACGGCCTTTTCTAATATTATAATTTAATCATTGCTTTATTTATTTTTTATTTATAAACTTTATGACAGGAAATATCATATATGCGGAATTACGAAGAGTGATTTCAGACATTTACAGAATAATAGTATAATTTGCTGCACCGATACAATTAAAGATACAATAAGCATCTTTTGTATAATTCGAGTTGTAGCGTGCGTCGATTATACCGCTACAGCTAAACACATTGGTTATATCTCCCGATGTCCTGAAGCGGGATCCACGCGATGTGATTACGGTGATCTCACGTTACACGCGAGATGCACCTGTGTTACAAACGATCATACGTCGCGCGCCGAGCGCGAATCGCGGTCCACGTGTCGAAGTCGAACGCGAGTCGTCCACATAATTGGTTTTGGCGCGATTCACTCTCGTTTCCGACGCGACGGGGGAGGGAAAGAGAGCAACGACGCGGCGCGACTCGTGCTAAAATCCAAAGGGGGGGAACACACTCGTGGAGACAATTCGAACTCACCAGGCAATTCATCATCGTGCACAGGACGAGGATCGTCCCACGACTTCCGCGCATTATTTCCGCTTTGCTGACCACGCAGCTCCTCCGAGAGTCGAATCGATTTCCCGCTTCACCTGACGGCCGTACACGCGTATATATCACCGCCGATAACGAGCGCGATCGTTAGCGTGGCGCGCACGGGAGGGATGATGATGGTGGTGGTGGTGGTGGTGGTGATGGTGGTTGAGCGACGGTGGCACGAAGAGACGTAAACAAGCGTGTTAGCGTCGGTGCCTTCTCCGCGTGGCCGTGGGACGTGGCGCGTTTACGCGTGCGTGAGGATGACTGAAACGAGACTGAACGGGCCCCGGTCGGTGGTCGGGTCTGGCTTTTGGCGCGAGAGCAACAGGAGGAACGGAAAAGCGGCCAAGACGGGGTCCGTGCTCCCACCTTCTCCTCGCCACGGTCTTCCGAGCTTCCTCCTCCTCCTCCTCCTCCTCCTCCTTCTCTTCTTCTTCGTCCTCGAGAAACGTCTCATTTCTTCAGTCGGGAAGGTAAAGACCTTTCGGTCATCGTGGCATCGATAGATATTGTAAGGTTCTCACTTTCCTGGCTGTCTTAATAATTATTCTATACAAATATGATGTTAGGATAATGAATTGATTATATAGTTTCACTATTTTCGGATGATTAGAAGTTTGCAACGAGATTTCTACTCCGCCCCAGCAAACACAGATTATAACTGCAATATTGCAGCAACATTGTAACATTCCAGCTATATTACAGAAATATTACAATGTTGCTGTAACATTGTATAGTTATAATCTGTGTTTGCTGGGCGGTTTCGAGCACTCGTGTTTTAAAGATCCTCCTCCTCCTCCTTCTCCTCCTCTTCGTCCTCGTGAAACGTCTCATTTCTTCAGTCGGGAAGACCTTTCGGTCATCGTGGCATCGATAGATATTGTAAGGTTCTTACTTTCCTGGCTGTCTTAATAATTATTCTATATAAATATAATGTTAGGATAATGAATTGATTATATAGTTTCACTATTTTCGATAATGATTAGAAGTTTGCAACGAGATTTCAACTCTGCCCCAGTAAAGGTTATAATTGCAATATTGCAGCAACATTGTAACATTCCAGCTATATTACAGAAATACAATGTTTCTGCAATATCGTGTAGTTATAATCTGTATTTGCTGGGCGGTTTCGAGCACTCGTGTTTTAAATATTCCAATTCCAAAGATCAATCAATACGCTCGCTTTGGATTCACACTTTTAATAAAAATTATTCACGTACAGACGCCATGGCCCCGCAATACACTTTCATAACTATCTCTTTGAAAACTTCAGGCATACTCGTCTATTCTTTTAACGTTACTCACTAAGCGCCGTTCTGCCAAATCATTCTCTTCGCTAATTCAGTAGTTGTACCCTTGGACCTTGAGCTAAAGGAATTCGCATTATTCTATGATGCGGTATTGATAATATGATTTAGGATTATGACCGATTATGTGGCTCTACTCTTACAATACTTTAATCAAAAATATTTTTTAGATAATCCGCATAAAATTATAAACAGATAAATATTTTAACGGTCACGGCTGGATCTTGACGCCTAACGAATTCTATATATGAATTTTTTAATTCCATGTTCAACGGCTGAAACATGGAGTTAAGAAATTCATATAGAATTTGTTAGGCATCAAGATTCAGCCGTAATCGCAGAAGAACCGCTATTGAATTTATTTGTGTTATTCACATAGGCGGTCTAGTTCTAATTACAATTATTGTTTAAATATTTTAACTTTTTTCAAATTTAGATACTACCGTTTAGCTACTATATACATAAGTGATTTCTGTAAGTGATTTTTTTTATAGATAAAACGTCATTACATCGGCTTTTTATTTATTTAATCTTTG
>NW_012028379.1:0-14366 GCF_000956235.1 Wasmannia auropunctata | reverse complement strand
TATATATATATATATATATATATAAATTACCACAGTTTCATTTATTATTATTTTATATTAACGTTTTATATGATAGATACACTTAGTAAAGCGATATTAGTTTTGATGCTTTTCAGATAAAGTACATTTCTATAGCAGAATTCAGTACAGTAGAAAGTAGTATTTTATCATTTAAATCAGTCGAGAAGATTAAGATAAATTTTATCATATAAGCTTTCCTTTTCTTTCTATTCATTTTCTTTTTCTTTAAACTACACCTTCAGATTGATTTTGAACGAAGCAACGTTTATTAGTAATCCTTTATTTATAGAAAACATTTTTTAAAATGCTTGCATAAATAGTGAAATATTTATAGTTTAATCGTAAGATTAGACGCGATAAGAAACTTCCTATTCTCTTTCATTTTCTTTTTTGATATTTCTTTCTGCGGGACATTGATGTTATAATATCATTCCTAGACAGGAAACAAAATGGATTTATTAAATGGAATAGCTTGAAATAAAAATGTTTTCCTGATATTCTGGATAATTATTAAAAATAGATGGACACACTTTAGCAATTTAAGGCAAACATATATATGATTTAGTGAGTTATCGTTTCTTCTTTTTCCTTCTGCAGCAGTTTCTCATGTATTCCGTTTTCTCGCGATGACAAATAGAGCGAAACATGCCTTTTTATTTACTTAAGCAAACATCTCGGATTTTGTGAAAAATGTAATAAATACAACCGCGGCGGCGTGTCCTCGTTACACTTGGAAAGCGAGTGAGATCTAATTCTGATAATAATCAGGAGGCTCGGCAACACGCAAGAAAATTGACACACAGCCGCCGGACGGAAGAATCATCGGCGAGAAACCGCGGCAGCCGGTTTAGCTTAAACGCTAAGGCTAATATTTTACGGCGCATCGCAAGTAGAATCGCGGCGCGGCGCGGCGACTCGAAAGACGAGCGAAGAAACGTCGCTTTGGTGAACAGGAAGTGGCGCGGCGCGGACTACGTTGGAATGCAAATGGAGGATCCGCGCGAAGACCGAGTGAGGCGGCTCTACAAGAAGAAGGAACGAAACGAAGCGCGAGCGCGGAAGTGCGCGCTCGCAAAATTGACCGATAGACCGCGGGAAAAAGTTTACTCGCGCCGGAGTCTGGCGGTCTCGTTAATGCATAAATTCCTCGTAGATCTTCGCGCGCGCGCGCGCGCGCGGTGCATCCCGGCGTAGGTATATAGTGCTCGGTTATCTCCATCGTCGAGCGCGATCGATCCTCGCCGACGAATCTCGGGTTTAAATCCCGATGGATCGTCGGATGGCGGATCGTTGACCGTTCCAGGACGATGCTCCGGTAATCGTTACCCCAGGGTAACGTATCAAACGTTCAATTCATTATGGCGAGATGAGTGAGTATCGCAGACCCATTGCTTAGGTATGGGTAAACATATGGTGACGGTCCATTTTTAGCATCAACAGGCGCCAGTCCAATTTCTTCTCGTATAGACGATTTTCTCTTTTAGTTGAAATAATCACAGATTCGTCAAGTAAGGTCTTGACCATAATCAATGAGAGCTTTTTTATTTGACATTTCGTTTAATTTCATAGTAATTATTTAAAAAATATATATATCTCTGTGAGTTAATAAAGAATTAAACATAAAAAAATTTTTTGTGGTCGTCTTTGGTTCATTTTTATTTATATTGTTATTTACAAGATCGAACTGTTTTTCTTTTTTTTTTAAATTTTATACATTTCTAAAAAAGTTAAAATATTTAAATAATAATTATTATTAGAACTAGACCGCCTATGTGAATAACACAAATAAATTCGATAGCGGTTCTTCTGCGGTTACGGCTGAAACTTGATGCCTAATAAATTCTATATGAATTTCTTAACTTCATGTTCAGCTGTTGAGCTGTATTTTTCATTTTATTAAATCTCTATATCCAAAACCTAATTATTTAATAATTTATTGTAGAATTGTAATTGTTTGATTAAAGATACGTTAGAAAGTTAGAAGAAGATAATGACGGATATATTAAACGATTAGCAAAGACGCTTATCCAAATAAATAATAATTAAATCTATCATTTATCAATTTGGCAAGAAATTTTTAACGATAAGATTGTCGAACTAACGAATACAATAATTTATAAATCAATTTCATGAATCAAAAATTAATTAAAGACTAAACAAAGTTGAAGAATAAACAAAGAACGATAGAATAAAATAGGTCGATTTTAAGCTAAAAGTGCAACAAAAGCTATGTGTATAATGTATATACATGATCTTATGTTTTTTGGATCGCTAAATTCGATTGTAATTCTTTTATCTATCTAAATCCATGGGAAAGTGATCAAAATTCGCGTTAAAAGGATTTTAATAGTAACTCGGTTAGTGACAATTTTGTTTTAATTGTTACGCGGCGGTGGCTGAGGTTGCACGCTCAGGGGAACTTTGAGCTTTGCAGAAATGAGTAACTTTCAATTTTAGATGTTAATTAATTTTAACTTTACATGTATGATATGTTATCGTTTAGAATATGCTATTAACTGATCATATAAAGCCTGATAAAGATTTTGCATATGAATTAATCGAAAGACAGATTATTGTTATTTAAAAAAGTATTATGTCAATTTGAATCCTGTTAATGTTTTTCTAAAAACATAAATCTCGTCCTCATTATTCAAAATTAAATATTTTGTTTATACATATATTATTAAATAGAAATATATAAATAATAAAAACCTAACAAAATTCCCCAAAAATACAATAAGTAAGTAAGGCAGATGGGAATCGGCGTAGTTATTGGTACGCAATTACCTTATTCTAAAAGTCAAACGTTTTGGCTATTTTTTTTAGCCATTTTCAGTGATAATTTACAATAGTTACATTTAATTCTCGCTTTTAGTTCCTTAATGTGTTCATTCTTCCACGTCTAGTGAGTGAGGAAGCAGTTATAGGTACCTCCAATAGCTGTCCGTGCAGTTGAAGGGATGCACGGTCTAGTTGTATGTCGTGAAATTTAAATCAGTGTAAAAAAGAGAAGAAAATTGATTTAAAAAAATTATGTTACAGTTCACTCATCTCGAATGTAATAAAACACACATTTCGCATCTTAGCAACGATAAAATTAGTAAATAACAGTTATGAATAAATAGTTAAAATTAACGATGTATAAACTTGGTCAATCGTATACTTCTAGTTTTTCAAGAAATATATACTTCTAGTCTTTCAGTTCTAGCGGCTCATTTATGTAATTGTAGAGTTAGTATTCATGTAGCAGGTTGTTATTCACATGTAGCAACGGTTCTTCGATTTTTTGCTCATGCTCGTTATTTGGTGCTTCAATATTTGTTTCTGGTGAATATTTAAATAATGTACTTTATGTCGAAGTCTCTTCAAATTTTGATGACAACAAATTAATTTACACTAAACTATACAATATAATAACAAAAAGCAATATAATTGGGCTCCAGATGAAAGTTTACCTTAAAAAAAAAACTGTTAACGCACCTCCAGGTGGAATCTCTATGGTGATGTAAAAGTCCATCATTTTAATATTTTCAAAACTGCACAATGTATACAGATGTATGGATAACTGTGAATAAGAAATTGATTATCTTTATTAATTATACATTAGTTATATTAATTTCATCATGTGAAGTTTAAAATTTCTGTTTTATTTTCAAGTTTCTCTTTGGTTTTCAGTGACAAAAAGTTATAAAATATTATATATCATAATACAGTAATTACAAGTAATTAAATAATTGGAACAAAATTGTTATTAACCGAATTACTGTTAAAACGATAATTTCCATGACCATCTCATGGATAAATAGATAAAAGTACTACCATCGTATTCAGCGACATTACAGTAAAAAAAAACATAAGATTACACGTACATATAACTTTTTTGTTATATTTTTTAGCTCAAAATCGGCCTATTTTATCCGTTGTCCTTTAAATAAACTGGAAAATATAGTGTGCACATAAAACATGAATATTTTATAGTGACGCAATTAATTTTTCTTGTTGCCTTATTTCGATCGTATAATATTATTTCCGATTATCTTCATATTCAATTATATAATGTATACAGTCAAATATATGTAGTAGTATAATTACGGGACGATTCGTCACTCTTTTTCTGTCGCGCGAAAGTACGTGCAATTCATGTACTTTTATCCCGAGAGAAGAATCCAGATAATGATCGAGACCATTAGTTTCCTCCGCAAAAAGTTTTTCGCATCTTCGTGCGGTGTCATTTGCAGCCTGACTCGCGTTTGCCTGACACAAACCTTCTATTCGATTTATCAATCTCCGGCCAGCTTTAGCTCCTCAAACCTCAAACTGCCTGGGATTTACGCGCGCGGACGCGCGGCGCGGCGGCTTGACGTCGCCGCGTCGTCGCCGAAATCGGGCTAATCCCGCGCGGTCGATCGCCGCGCGATGCGGATAATAACGCAGCCTTGACAGACACACAGCGGACCTGCGGTTATTGCGGCATTCTACACGGCTGTAAACACCGTTACGATTTCAAACAAATGTTATTCTCTGGCGGCCGGCCGGCTAGTCAGCCGGCCGGCGCGGCGCGCGGCGATTCCGACTTACTCGCGGCATGTTCGTGATCGGCAGTGATCGGATAACTTTGCAGGCCTAGGGCTTCAAGATTCGTTCGGATTTGACGATTATCCGGATATCCGGAATACGAATAAATGTGACGCTTCAAATTCGGGTTACCCGGATACCCGCGAATCTTCTAAGATACCCGAATAATGAAAGTATCCGATCTGGATTCGTATTTCGAATTCAAATCTGGATTCGCAACAAATTTAGATTCGAACTCGAATTTAAGTTTGTAGCGGATTTGGATTTGACGCTATCCGGATATCCGGATTACGAATAAATGTGACGCTTCAAATTCGGGTTACCCGGATACCCGCGAATCTTCTAAGATACCCGAATAATGAAAGTATCCGATCTGGATTCGTATTTCGAATTCAAATCTGGATTCGCAACAAATTTAGATTCGAATTCAAATTTAAGTTTGTAGCGGATTTGGATTTGACGCTATCCGGATATCCGGATTACGAATAAATATGACGCTTCAAATTCGTCGTTATCCGCGGATACCCGCGAGAATCTTCTAAGATACCCGAATAATAAAAGTATCCGATCTCCGTAAAAAAGGATCCGTATTTCGAATTCAAATCTTGATTTGCAACAAATTTAGATTCGAACTCAAATTTAGATTTGTAGTGGATTTGGATTCGAATTTGGATCTAAATTTGATAACTACACTGAGAAAAATTTCCAAGCTTTTTCCGTTCAAAAAGATCGGATTATCCTTTCAAAAAGTAACAAACGGATATTTACGATCAACTTGATCGGATAAAATATCCGTTCAAGTATAATATCCGATCAAGTTGTGTATTAAGCCTACAAAATTTTAACGAATAACAATATGGCGACTCATTTTCCGTTCACATTTCATTGGATAAAGGAAATGATTATTTTGTATCCGATCCGTTTACCGATCGAAAAATGATCGGAAAAGGACTTAAACGATTATTTCCAATCAAATCCATTGAAAATTTTTCTCAGTGTAAATATGAGAGTGAAAAAATGTGTTATAGCTAAAAGGGGCATTGGTTTAAATATAAACAAATTAAAATGCATTTTTCAAAAAATAAATTTATGTTATTTTAAAATTTTAATAAAATGTGTAGCGGATGTATTTTATTCGAATTTAGATCCAAATAATTCGGATATCCGGGTTACCCGAATAATCGGAATAATCCGGTTTCGAGATTCGAATTAAAACCGATCTCGGATATCCGAATATCTGGATATCCGAGTACTTAGAAGCTCTACTTTGCAGCCAGCCCGGCGAGACACGCACTCCTGTTTAACGCGAACCGCCGCGGCCTGCGTGCTGTCGACACGCACGCACGCACGCACGCACGTTACGATGCGTTGTGTTGCGTTGCGCAGCGTTGTGATACGATGCGGTGCACGCACATGTTTTACACTTTTATAGTGTACCACCGGGCTACCCGGCCGGCCGGCGCGGCGGCGCGGCGCGCCGCGGCCGCGGCCGACCCGCTCTCAATGAGCGCTAATGGAAAATATTTTTCTCCGCTCGCGGTTTTAATGCGTTGTACCGTTCAGCCTATTACTCTTTGATTTCAGAATATTTCTCTCTCTTTTATACGTATGCGTATATATGTATGTATGTATGTATGTACTAGTATCGCGCTATGCTTTTACTGTGTCATTTCGTCTCAAAGTCAGTTACTAACAACCAGTTACTAATACGAATTATACGAGCAAATGAAATCAAGTGGGGAATAGCATCTCAGGCAATAAAACTAAGAAACCTTTCAGTCTCTCATTGAATTTTGTGTTTCTCTTATACGCGAATCTCTGATGATTAAAATAAATGGCTGGTCAAATTAAGATAGATAAGACGATCGAACGAGAATTGTTTTTGCATCTCCATTTATTCTTGAGATCGTATAAAATTATATAAACATACTTTTAATATACATATAAAAACATGATATTCTGTATCATCATATGTAATTCTTTTTATCGTCGTTCAGTAGAGGGGAATTTATTAGATGCAAGTATCAGTATTTATTAAATTGATTATCAATTTAATAATCGTGATAACATACAGTTCTTTCAAGAAAAGAACTGTGCTGAGTCCGAAAGTAACGGCACACAGTTCGATGAGCCTATAGAATATGTATGTAAAATCACAGAGAAATATTAGAAGCATCAAGATCCTGCTGTGACCGTATTGATCGTCTCTCAATATTTAATTCTTTTTATATCGCGTTCTATTATAACTGTTATGCAAATTAAATTGAATTAAGTATAATTTGAAAATTTGTAGTTGCGGCTGAAGAAGACAATTAGTGAAGTCGAATAATTTTATTCGACATGCTAAAGCGGAACGTTTCGACTTCACTAACGAGTCTTCTTCAGCCGCAACTACAAATTTTCAAATTATACTTAATAGAATTTAATTTGTATAACCGCTACATGTGATAAAATAATAATTTTGTATATAAAGTTGTATACAAGTTTAGTAATAAGTAATAAGTTTGTATACAAAACTTGTATATAAAGAAGGAATAATATTACGCAACGATATTTTTTTTCACTGATCTTACATCTTGCTACAAATTTATTAAGTAACAATTAAGGATCATTATTTAATAAGTTATCAAAATTATTGTTTTGTCACCCTGCAGAACCTTTTTACTCTTCTCTCACTTTTATATTCATCAATATTTTTGGAAAAAGTTAGTTTATGTAGACAAGTAAATAAGATAACAGTCGCCTTACCTTTGCACCGTAAAACGCTGGTCCCTGCACTTTTCGCGCTGCGAAAAGAAGAAATTCTCGGCTGCGGCGGAGATAGGAGAGGCGGCGATCGTGAACGATGATCTCGAAGAGTTTCTTCACGACGGACGGGCATTCCACGCCTGTGCTTTTCTTCACGGTGACTTTGGAGCCCACCGAGCAGGTGTCGGTCTCGAATCGGACGGCCAGGCAAGCCACCAAGGCGCTATCGTTTCTTGCACCCAAGCGACATCCTCATAAACGATTTAACGGCCTTGGCTCGCCTCGTATTTTTTGCGTCGCGCACTTTTCCGATCGTTCATCCGTTCGCCGATCGGTCCCGAAGAAGAGAAGCTTGAAATTTACACCCTACTAAGCGTTGCTCGACAATACAACGCCGATTTAGATGATTAACGATAAATTCGGCAAATTACATTTTGTATTTTTATTTCTTATATATTACTTACAGTCAGTGGCGTTTTATCTGTTTCTCTTGAGAAAGAAAAAATTTTTGGAAAATATAATTATATGATTTTGAAGTATATATATTATATATGCTTCGATTTATATTTAATACCTCAGTTCCTTTCGTTGTCGATTAAGGCTTGGAAATATCGAGATTTTTTGGCATTTTTACAAGGTTTTTTTTATAAAAATCTCAGAAACTCCAGATTATGACTTCCAAATCGAACGTAATTGATACAATAATTTCTTCAGACTGAAGACACGCTTTTTCTTTATCTAGATTTTTATAGCAATCCATACATTTTCAATCGCGTTAACATGAAGAGATTGTGAAAAACAGTGTTTTGTAAAAATGCTATTTTATGTACCCTGTATTTATTGTGTTTTATCCAGTTATACCACAATAACTGAACCGAACTGGAATCTAACTTTCAAAGCATTTTAGCCTAGATGTACTGCAAATATTAACATATAAAAATTTTACTCATACGAAAACTATTAACAGAATTATGAATAACACGCTCATGTGCCACTAACTGTAATTAAGACCTTAGAAAAATAAGTTTCTCTTTATAAAATTTATAAACTTGAAATATTCATGTCAAATGTTGATACTGTAATCAGTTGTTGAGATAATTATTTGATATCTTTAACCGTATAAATTGGCTCTGTAACTGTATAGGTCCAGTCTCCAAGTCAGAATTAAAGCCGGAAACGGCTTTAATCGCAAAGTCAACGAACTACTTGCGACGCGGTAGCACTTTGTTTTATATTACAGCGTACGCTGCTTGTTGTCACTAATCTGATAATGACACCGGCGTGCGTGTGTGTGTGTATGTGTGCGCGCGTGCGAGAGAGAGAGAGAGAGAGAGAGAGAGAGAGAGAGAGAGCTTCTCGAAGCGCGAGCGAGCGTGCTGCTTGAATCCGCTGCGCGTCTCGTCGTCTCGTCGCCGTTGCTCGAAAATTCCACGCGAACCGCCACGAAACATGACGCACCGTGTCATTTCGTAACGGGAAACTAGCGTGCGTGATGAGGTAAAGACGAGAGACAGTAAAGTGTCGCTGTTGTTCCTATACGAAAAGTCGCGGCCGTGAAGTACGCGCGGCGTGACGAATCGTAAATTCCATTAAGTGTAGCGCGAGCGCGAAGCGCTGGGCTGCTGTTAACATCCGAGGACTCGGGGAGGATGTACAGTTACACACATCGCATATCGATGAAACATTCATGAAACTTATGGCATAAGCTTGCGTCACGCGTTCACAGGACGTGCCGCATTGTCCCGCGATTTATCCGTGTGTCAGAGTGGCTCACGTTATATTTTTCGTTTGCCCAGACGACGACGGTGCGTTCGGCGCAACGTAACTTTTAGTGCCCATTACCGCGCGCGTCGAGTGCTCTTCGTATATATGTATATATAGCTTGCATTTGCAATCAATGAAGCGGAATCTTCGCGTAACGGCGATCAACCGAATGCGCAAACGGATACGTGAACGAAACAATTGTTTAAGAATTCAGCATCTCGATTATTGCACAAGATCGATTTTAAGAGTTAAAACCTTCACGACTTAAATATAACGATCGCAAACTGTACTTTTGGCATCTTTCTTGCATTTTTCAATTGAATAAAAAGAGATTAACTTAAAAGAGAGAAACTTAAATAGTACAGAATTAAATTTTCAAAATTAGTGGATCGATATTATATAAATGAATTTAAGTGTCTGGAAATTTTAGATCATTACTTTTAGATTGTCATTTTGATTGATTTTAATTAAAAAAAAATGTATTAAGATCACATCTCTTTGAGACTTAATTCTTAAAAATATGCCTAGAAATTGTTAATTCCTCGACATTAGTATCACAAAGGAAGATGTTCAAATTAATAAAAATTTTGTTGATAATGAAATGAATTATGGATAAGATGAATCGAGAGCACCTTGAATACGCTTAAGTATTTTATAAGGATACTAATCACGCAGACCGATATAGAGATGATGAGAGCGCATTAGCGATGAAAGAATCGCATATAATTGAATAATAGGAGCCGGTGCAGTTATTGTAATAACAGTCTGTGTGGCGCTCTTGCTCCTCTGACCTCCTTCTATACTTTCCTCATTAAACTGCTTCATTATCCAGCTTTTCTGTTTGCATCGTCAAAAATCAACATCGCCAAAAATAACACCATTATCCTTCATATCCGGGGTTCGGTTTCCGCAAAACCCCGTACGTTGGAAATTCGAATGTTCACCAAATTCTTGAAAAGCGAATTCTTGAAAATGCGATGGTCTGTCGTTAACACTCGCTGTTAACAATAACACTAGTTTACAGCAAAAAATTACTTTGAAGACTATTTTTCATTGATTTTTGAAAATGACGTCGCAAGCCAAAAAATTCCTGTTATAGATATATCAGGTTTTCAAGATAACTGAGATTTAATGTCCATTGAGATAATGGCTTTTTTCACAATATTTGATATTTTTTGGTAAAGATTAACGTTATCTTGAAATTCCGGTCAGAATTAGTCATGAATGTATGGGTCATCTCCTATAAAATGCATTTTTTTATTTCAATAAGCTACTTTTTAGCCATATTACGAAGAATTTGAATACAAAATTTTTTTAAGATAAATTTTCCATCTAATGATGAAGTTACATGCCTATATTTATCATTCCTAGTGCTTTTGGCTTATCGATACATAATGTAATTTATTGATACACTGAGAAAAAAAATTACTTAAAACAAATAAATATGTTTCAGGTACCCCTCAAAGAAATAATTTTCTTGAAGCAAGTAAAATTTTTTTAATTTTAAGTAAAAGTATTTGCACTGAAAATCTTGAGGGATACCTGAAACATATTTATTTGTTTTAAATAATTTTTTTTCTCAGTGTAGATGATTCCGCTAAATGTATACAGGACATATATACAGGATGTCTCATTTTAATTCATTTCAAATATCTTGAAGAAAACGCATTAAAAAAAATATGTTTCAGATCATAGTTGTCTGAAAGAAAAATGGTCTAAAGAGAAATCACAGATTTCTAGAAATTTGTGAGAGAAACAAATAATGATAAAGTAACCGCCGATCGCACATGCACATGTAACACTGCCTCAGAGTCCTCATATTAGAACTAGCTCCTAGCTTCAGTCCTTCATAACATAACTAAAACATAAGCTTAAAATTTAAAAAAGGCATTTTTATAGGGGATGATTAATACATTCATAACTTCTAATCGAAATTTTAAGATAAAGTTAACCTTCTTTACAAAAAAATATTAAATATTGCTGAAAAAGCCATTTTTTAGACATTAAATCTCAATTATCTTAGAAATCTAACGTGTTGGAGAAATTTGACTTGCGACATCCAAAAATCTATAAAAAACACGTAGTCTGGTTCAAAGTAATAAAAAAACACATTTTTTGTAAACTATAGTGTAATTAAAATTATTCTTCGTAATCTATTACATAAAATAATTAAAAATATCTGTTTAAATAGGAGTTATGTGTTTATTTTTAAATTGTATCTGCAATTATTAAAATTTTTTTTACATTTCTTTCTATCTTTACCTTTCTAATTCCATGGATTGCTTTTAAAAGATATATTTAATATAAATGTTAGGAACTACGTACGATTTTCAGAATCATATATTAAAATAACATTATATATAATTTCAAGAATTCTTTTAAATTCCACTAATTTTAATATAACATACATTTTTTTAAATAAAAAATTTTTCTAATTTAATTAAGTTAGAATGCATCGATTTTCTTTATTTCTTTTAAGACGGATTACAGGAAACGCTAATACAGTTTCAAACGTAATTGATAACTTGACACACACACACACACACACACACATACATATATTATATATGTGTATAACAACTACTTATATGCATACATACAAAATTATCAGAAGGAGCGAGAGAAGTAGCGCGAGAAACAATTCGATATCTAGTCTCATCTATCTTTTCTCGGCGAAACATTCGGTTTATATGCCTGTTATCCGTGCGAGTATCAGCGGGATGCCGGTATAATGACGCTAATGTTACCCCTTTCTGCCTACTTATATTCGTGCCTAATTATCTTGCCGATCATTAATGTTATGGACGCTGCATCTTGCGATAAAAAAGTCGTGTTGAAACTCTCACGCGCTCGATTTTTTTTTATGCTAACATGTCGGTTTGTTTATATATGAACCGGCAAGCATTAGCACGTGCGTGACCACATCTCTCGATTCAATACTGCTTGTTTCTCTGGAGAGCTCAAATCTTCTTCGAATTTCGCGCACTAGTAACCGCACTAATAACACTTAAGAAGTGATCATCATTAGTTTCGATCATCATTAAGTTCTTTTATGTCCTTTTACAATCTCCTCATCTTCGTGTTTATTTTCTTTTTAATATTTAATGCTTACGTAGACCATATTTTATATTAATATATATTTCACCCAATATATTCAAATGTCTTCGACATTTTGAAGCTGGCACTTAATTTTCTTCTTCATTTATAATATTTTAATATTCTATAATTTTAATTAAAATAAATTTTTGTAATTATGATACAAAATAATTTTAAATAATTTAATGAAGTGAGATAATGATATCGCAATTACCATTTAATATTAAATGTAAGCAAAATGAATAAACAGGAATTGCAATATTAATAAATTGATTAATATATTTAAATAATTAAAAAGCAACAAATGTATTCGATAGACAGTATTTTAAATAAATCTCTTTGAATTTTGTTGTCAATTTGCCAATTTGTATCAACGTTATGCACGTCTACAGAAAAAAATGATGAAACGAGATGATAAATAAAATCTTTTTTTATTATTAAAAAATTTTTACTAACAGAAGCGGGCATACCACTCTCTCGTCATCTATTTCCGGAAGTAATCGTACCTCTTTAATTGAAGTGTTTTTGTATGTTTACGTTATCCTTACGATTTGCACACATCGTATATAGAGACTTTTATGACCGCAATTCATCTTGAACTTAACTAATTTTTGTCGTTATTTATCTGTGAATTTAGTGAATTAATTGCAAAATTATAACTATAATGTTTTCCTAATTTACTGCCACATTTGGAAAATTAAAAATTATATACTGTCTACGCGTATACTTGTTTCATGTTTCTTCGCTTAATAAACCGAACATGCTTGAGAATGCAATTAGAGGCGGACAGAGAGTATAAGAAACGAGCATAAAAGTGACGAACTAAAAACGGATCATATGAGGAGCAAAAACTGACGTTTTTTATATAAGGGATAACTAAGAATAAATGGTGACATCATAAACTGCTAGATGCGTGAGTTTTTTTTTACCCTGCATTGTCAACGAATTGACCGAGCGATCATTCAATTCCGAACGAACGATAGAATTAAGAGTAGAGTGAAAAAATGTACACTGATTGTGAGAAAAAAAATTGATTGTACGAACTAAATTTGTATAGTTGTTTGATCCAATGGTTGATTCAACAATTCCTTAGTTGCACATAGAAAGGTATACTTCATTCATGTTAATTATAAAAATTTTTTAATCAAGAATTAATTAAACCAACTCAATTAAATTATTTTGTTTAAAATACTGGTAGTATTTATTTGTGTTTGCAGTCTATTTAGTTGTCTAAGTAATATATTTGTTCAAATTTCAAACATCAAACTAACTAAATAATGCTGATGGGAATAATAAATAATGTGTATTTTTAATCAAACGGTTGAGTTAAATACGATAAATTTTTGTTGAAACAAAATACATAGTTTAGTTACAAAATAAGATTTTGTTTATAATAATAACAAATTATTTTGTGTCATCGTAGTAGTTGAACGTTTAGTTGAACGTATCGGACTAAATATTTTGGTGAAATGAAACAAATTTTGCGTTTTTCAACCAATTTTTTTTTTAATGTGAGATTTTTACGATTTGCTTGAACGTTGCCGACGAATGAACAAAGCGGCGACCGAGTGGATGGATACGTGACGTGATCGTTAAACTGATAACTGAAAACTGAAGGAATGTGAGGAATAAATTCTCGTTGGAAAAAATGTAGCTAACCAGTAACATTTCTCTTTGGGCCACCTTCAATTTGATTTATATAGCGTTTTTTATTTAATAGGGGAGACCGGGGTTGGTTGAATACATGGGATACGTTGATACATTCAAAATTGCTGCAAAATGACAAACGGTAATATTATATATAAAAAATATAGTATTTCCGCAAAAACAGTGCAGTCATGCTGCAATAAGATATTTTGGATTGAATAGCATATATTTTCAGAAATAAAAAATAATTTCAGTTTTTGATAGCCAAAAGTAAAATATATCAGTGACGTATTAAATGTTATATTTATAAATTATATTATAATTCTAACTATTTTTTTTTAATCTTTACTTTATAAGTAATAACTTACATTTATTAACGTTTATATTAACGTTTTAAAATATATTTTTTGCTTAAGCAACAATTAAAATGTGTAAATATGATAAGTCAGGGCTGGTTGTGACGAGGTATGTTGTTACAGTGTTTATTTTTGTTATCAACCGAAACAAATTTAAAA
>NW_012028378.1:16410-23130 GCF_000956235.1 Wasmannia auropunctata | reverse complement strand
GTCTATAACTTTGTTAATTTTGCGAATCGGGCTAAATCCTTTTGCAGACATATTTTCCATTTCAAATACTTGCAAAATATGTAAAAATAAAAAATCAATTTTTCCGATCCGCTAGACTAGAATACTCCCTTAAGGAGGCAGCGTTTGATGAAATATAAGACAAGTTCATAATACACACACAATACGAAAGTTAATTATATTCACAATATTCAAAAGAAATTTTGTTGATTTTTACTAGAGGTGTGCGAAACAAGTATTTGCATGGTCGAATCGAATCGAATCGAATCTCTTTAATTCGAATACGAATCGAATCTGAATCAAATTTTCCCAGATTAACATTACATGTTAATTTAAACGTAATAAATATCAAAATTTATGATTTACATTATTTTACGCAATGATTTAAACAAACTGAAAACTTGTTTTTGATTTACATCTCATTACAAAGGATTATAATCTTATGTGACATTTTGAACTAGAAAATATTATGTGTAATAATATGTGTATACATGAATAGTTGAAATGCTTTCGAATATTTTATTAATCTATATGAATACATTACATCTATCAAAAATACTTATTTACTAGATAAGAATAATTGGTCGCGCGGGAGATGTAAATGAACCAAATAAAATAAGCAATAGGTTCGAAATCGAACCATTATTGATTTGAAATTCTCGAACCATTCTAATTTTTACCGTATCATTTTGAAGATATTTAATTCTAAATGTAAGTATAACATTTTACATTACAAGTATATGGATTATATTTTGTTGGTATTTTCTGTTAATTTGAAACATTTGCATATAAGACAGAAATTAAAAAATTGTTACACTTACAAAGTAAACAATAAACATTCAACTCGTTTTGATAAAGTTTCATCGGAATTGACCGTCCAGTTTGAAAGAAATTTACATTTGTTGATATCGAAAAATAAAAATATTTGTTAAATAGACATGTTGTCAAATTTAACACAAATTATAGAATAATATATATTTGATGCATAAGTAAAAATACGACAAATGATAAAAAATGTTAATTTATACATTTTTCATTTAGATTATATTTTGTTTATTATTTTTTAAGATATCTTTGTTAAAAAAAATCGATAGAAAACGATATAAAAGTGATATAATCATAGTTATGAACCGTAAAAGAATTATCATGTATTAACAATTCATTAGGATAATGTTTTAATACTTTTAATTATTTATTTACAATAAATTTCATCAAAAACAATATAAAACAATAAATTACTTTAGAAATTCTATCGATATTTCACCGATTAAAATTGCTTTTATCAGATAAATGATAGAAAACAATAGGAAACGATAACATTTCTTTTGGAATAGAAAAAGTAGAACGATAGATATGACAAAACACGATAAAATATTTGGCAGATCCTATCAGTTCCTACTGTTTTCTATCGATTTCTTTTTAAAGGGATAATAATAAATAAATGTCATATTCACATTTCATTTCCTGCTATTGGTATTTAGGTCAAATGAGAGTCGTATAACTTATTGGAGCGGCAGTAGAATGAGACAGGCTTTAGATACAAGAACGTTCACTTTATTCAGATTAGATACAATAAAAGGAAATCTCTCTTGTAGTTTAATATTTGGCTTGGATCGTACAGACACTTCTCGGGAAAAAAAGTTCCACATATAATTATATATAATTATATGCAAAATATGTCCATATATGTTTCTTTCCTTTGTAAAATTATTCTTTAATACAAAATTGATAATAATAAAAAGGAAACATAAATAAAAATTAAAAGAATAATTTTTACATTGTTTTTTCTTACAAAAAATCAAGTTTGAAGAAATGAGAAAAATTATTCATATATAATTATATATGTATATTTTTAATCACTTATGTATGATTATATATGAACAATTTTTCTCATTTCTTTAAACTTTATTTTTTGTAAAAAAACAATGTAAAAATGATTCTTTTAATTATTTTTTATGTTTCCTTCTTATTATTATCAATTTTGTATTAAGGTAGTACACTCGCAAATTCAAAATATTGAGAATTTCTTGAAATTGAAACTATATGTTGTACTAGAAGTCGTTGACATGCTTGTGCAATTAGAATGAGATTGACCATCTCAATACTGAGATATAAGCAATTAAAAATTGCATTTTTTATACGTGTCGCCTATACAAAGTTGATAAAACTGTGGCGTTTATTTTTGTAGGGCTTAAACTAGCATTGAGATTTTAATAAAAAATGAGTATGTGATGAAAGGATATGAAACGGATATTATGAAAAAAATTCATAATTTTTTACCATTTAGTTTGAAAAATAGAACCTTTAAAAAAATATAATTTTCGATTTTTATTGACATATGGAGGCGAGTGAAGGAGGCAGCCAGTCGAGCTGCGTTAGTCTGCGTCTGTCTGAATTAATTTTTTCTGCGTGTGCGTGTGGTCTATGGACAGGCACAACCAAATGTTTTTTCTCATTGGCGGCAATGGGAATATCGCCACCGAGCGCGCGAAAAGACCTAACTTTTGGATGGTATTGTCGCGAGTGTACTACCTTAAAGAATAATTTTACAAAGGAAAAAACATATATAGACATATTTTGCATATAATTATATATAATTATATGTGGAACTTTCATCCCCGAGTTTAATGTGTGAAGCTTTTATCAAAATTAAATGAAAATCCGGTTCACTGAAAATATGCGTATCTGACGAACGATCAAAGAATTATTGAGACAAAGAAAACGTAACTAACTCGATTTGCAGGTATAGATCGATCATCGATAGATCGGCAGAAGCGAAAAATTAAATTCCCAACATAACTTTTATTTTGTCATTTTAAAAATATTTAGTACCATTTAAAATTATTAATGATTATGTATAATGACATTATAAAACAGATATCATTGATAATGTTTTAATATTATTATTTTAATCGCTTTACACAATTTTTTGAGAATAAACTGTTTATTTAGACTAGAGAATTATTATTAAATTATTATTAAAAATATTTAGTAACATTTAAAATTAATAATGATTATGTATAATGACATTATGAAACAGATATCGTTGATAATGTTTTAATATTATTATTTTAATCGTTTTACACAATTTTTTGAGAATAAACTGTTTATTTAGACTAGAGAGTACAGCGCTGGAATCTCCTAAATTCTTAGCTAAATCAAATTTAATTTTAACTGAACCGCGCCTTACAAAAATCGGAGTAAATCATTATGACTGAAGCAAACGTTAAAAAACAATCGGGGACGAGGAGAGCTTTCAGCCCGCGAAAAATACTTCAGCGTGATCTATTGCTTCATTTTTCCTTCCCTTTTTCCTCGGAATTCAAGATAGAATTTCAAAAAGAGCTTTGAATGCAGTTCCGAAAATGGGGCAATGATATTTAATGAGGTTAAAAGAATCGCGCAGTCATAGAAGATGTGTTTCCGCACCGTCGAGAGGAAACTTATGTTACTATAAATTATGCAGCGAGAGATCCGTGCAATCTTCGCAGGCCATTATCTAAGATCGACGGAGCCCAGCGCGTGGGAGGGTTTAGAGCAAGAGTTGCATTCGGGTCGTGGCGCTTTAATTCGCATTCTAGAAGGTGCGAGGCGGGAAGGAAAAAGGGGTGCGTGATTGATTTCCCATTCGCGATCGGTAATTTTATTTTGCCCGCGCTCTCCCGAGAAGAGCGAGTTGATCTAAGAGCTCCATTAACGTTCGTAAGTTACCGCCGCTTTGTCTCCCTCGGCCATTTTCGCGCTTAATTAAAAACCACTGAGTGGAACGCGGTAGAGATCCTCGTTAGTCTTTTTTGCTAGTTTGACGTCCTTATAGTTTTAGAACGGATCAACAAAAGAAAGAGACCGAGGAAAAAAACTTTCGTGAAATTTGTCTCGCGGCAGTTAATCCTTCATCAAAATTTTACCGAATAATGGCACCACATGGCTGTCGCATAATTTTGGGATCTTAATAATGCAACGACTGCTGTGCAATGTATGTAAGAAACCCCCTCCCCCCCCTGAAATTTTAAGATATATGATTTTCACAGTTCTCGATAAAATTTCATGATAAAAATCAAACAAATTATTAATTAAGTGTCACTAGTACCCTTAAAATTGAGATCTCAATTGAGCAAAGCAATTTAATAGCGTGATAATTATATATCTGTAATAATTATTTGATTAAAGAATAATTAAATTCTATTTTGCTTATAATACTCACTGTAATTAAAATTAAGACAGTTACAATTCTCAATGTGTGAATCGTAGAAATATTGTTTTTATCATTTTCATATTTTTAAGATTATAACATTTTTAAGATTATAGAAGATACCCCGGAATATTGTGAAAACATTGTACAATAATGTCATCATTATATGACAAAACTTTTGTAATAATTGCGCTAAGATGATTCGCCATAACGCAACAGATTTTTCAGAATAAAATTTTTAAATAATATTTGTCAAAAATTAGACAAATCTAACTTAAAATATAAGCATGTTATAATTATTGCAATACTTAAATTGCAAGCATAAAATCACTTTAATATTTGTCATAATATAATACAGCAATATTCGTTATACATATATAGCATTCTCAGACTTAACATTTGTATTTTAATTATTAAATTAATTAAATATTTACTGTTTGATTCTTCTTTTAAAATTTTATCACGCTAAATGAATAATATTTCACATTTTAATATTTCCACAGAAGAATTTAGAAATATAATTGTGCATAAGTATATTTGATTTGATTTATTTCCTTTATATGCGCAATTATATTTTTAAATGTTCTAAACATTAAACAACTAAAATATTTTTCTCAATTATTGGATAATTTTTTTTCAAATTTTATTCTGTCGCCAAGATGATTCGGCATATCATTACTGTTTTGTCGAAAATACTATTTAATAAATTGCAAATACTATAAAATAAACAGGGATTAGAAGTAACTCGTTACTTGTAACGCCGTTACCGTTACAGTTACTTTTTTGGTAACGAATTGGTAACGACGTTATTTTGTTTTTTTGTTAACTGTAACGGTAACGTAGTTATATTTTTTCGGTAAAAGTAACGAATTATACAGTTACTTTTATCGTTAGGGGAGTATAGCGTAATTTGGTCAACATTTTTCTTGAACGACTCTAAAACTCGTATTTTTTCGAATTTTGTGAAACCAAACATACCGTTGGAAAGGTAAAAACCTAGCGCAAATTTTTTTCGAATATTCCTACCTTCTCATCGCAAAAAAATATGATCATTTTCCCGAAACAAAAACTCGAAATTTTTTTAAAGCATAATTTGGTCAACCGTATAAATCCTAGAAATTCTTAAAAAATAAATTATAAAATAAAGCCAAAACAGCATATTTTCAAATTTTTATTATTTTTTTATTAATTTTATTTTTAAAAAGCACAAAAAAGCACACGAACATTAATCTTCTATTTACTGAGACCGTAATAAAGATCTCTACATTTTTTCAACTATTCAACAAGTGCTATCTCTTGATCTTTTGTGAAAATCTGTATGAACAATAAAAACAACAAAAATGAGATCAGAAAAGAAATTTATTGAAATCAATTGATCGACAACATACCGTTGGTGCACTGCCCGTACAAAGTGATTGAATTTTTATTAAAAGATCGTCGTCGCTGATTGTTGAAAAATCGTCGATCTGCTCAAGCTGATTCAAACTTGTTCTATGAATATCGTGTGACAAAGCAACACTTTGTATCGATTTCTTTCCCAATTTTATTTCTTTAATGGTATTAATCAATGCAGTGAGATTTTTTGGATGATCAGTTTGTTGCTTATAAAATCCCATTTTAATATTAAAAAAAAGTTAGAAAAGTTATTTAAAAGTAAAAAAAAACAAAAATCAGTCTGTATGTTGTGAGTTTATATGTGACGTTCAGTGCTTTTTATCTTCGAACATGTGTGTGAAAAAATCCATTGATCAAATTACGCTAACCATAAGCTTTGAAAAAAAATAGAGTAGAAATTTTTCCACGCACTTCACACCGAAACGCGATTAATCACATGAAAGAGAATAACAAACCATATATTACTTGTATCAAATTACAAAAAAATCAACACTTCACAGAAATAAAATGTATGATGTCATTTTTAATTATTTTTCACAATTTTTTCGCTTTGTTCTGCCGATCAAAAATTAACATGTCTATTCAGCTTTATGTCTCATCAAAAGCGAGTTAATACAATGACAATTTAATGACATAAAGGCCAATTGTCTAGTGCGACTGCAGCGCTCAAAAAATGTTGTTGACCGAATTGCGCTACTTTAACCTACTTTTTGTATTTTGAACTTGTTGCATTTATGACAAAATTTTTGTTTGTATATTTAATCTTCAGTTTTTAGCTAGTATTCACATGGTTTACTCTTATTTTAAGACTGTTTTAAATAATGTCTTAAAATATTAATATGACTCTGCGAAGGGTTTATCATCTTAAGACTGCCATAAGTCAATTAATATCACAAATTAAATTGACAAGTACTTTAATAAGATGTTTTTACGTTTTATATATGCATTTTAAAGGCCCTTCCTAGTTACCGCGGCCATATTGGATTCGTGACGTCAGAAGCAAGAAACAGCGAGAAATGACATAAAGTTTGTTGCGTGCCATTTTTAAATAAAGAAAATTTGGATAAAATTAATAAATAGGATCGCTTTAGAAAACTTGTAAAAATAGATGGAAA
>NW_012028378.1:0-5037 GCF_000956235.1 Wasmannia auropunctata | reverse complement strand
AAAAAGCCTAAAAGCTATTCACATGCAAAAATCCGTTTTGAGAAACGCGGTATAAAATGATAACTTTGAGGCTTCATAACTTGCCAACAAAGAGTATGCTCCATTTGAAAGTTTCAGAAAATTAGTGTCTCATGGTTTACTATCATTTATCACCAAAATAAAGTCCGGAATCGAGGGCGAGAATACAGGGCATTTTTGGCCTGTTTTTAGGGTCACTCTTTGTTTCGCGGCATCGTTTTCAGCAGTCAAAAATCTATACAAAAAAACCAGTTCAAAGTAATGAAAAAAACATCTTTTTTTTGTAAACTAGTGTAATTATCGCACTCGTAAATGTCGCAACGGAACGGTGATTTGAAATTCCTGTCGCTTTGACTATACATTTAATGAATAAAACGCGCGAAATATTTACTTCTAAAAATAGCCGTCGCTTTGACACGTTTACGAATTGCGTGGAGTTAATACGGTTACGCATATCAATAAATGTTATACCAATCAAATAATATAATAATAATTATTTACAGAATATGATCGCATTTCGTGTAAAAAGATGTAAACAATGAGCGGCTTGCGACACGATAACGGCAGTCCGGTCCTATCTTACGTACTCAATTTGCACTATCGTTTACATTTACATTTAAAAAAAAAGATTATATAATTTGTACACCGAGAAAAAAATTGGTTGTACGAACTAAATTTGTATAGCTGTTTCATCCAATGGTTGATTCGACAATTCTTTAGTCACATAAAGAAAGGTATGGGGTTCATTCATGTCAACCATCAAAATTTTTTAATAAAGAATTAACTAAACCAACTCGATTGAATTATTTTGTTTAAAATACTAATAGTATTTATTTGTGTTTGCACGCTATTTATATAAGTTATCTAAGAAATATATTTGTTCAAATTCCAAGAATCAAGCTGACTAAATAATGCTGATGTGGAGATAAAAAATAGTGTATATTTTTAATCGAACGGTTGAGTTAAATACGATAAATTTTTGTTGAAACAAAATAGTTTTGTAAAAAAGTAGTATTTTGTTTATAATAGTAACAAATTATTTTGTGTCAATGTATAGTAACGTTTAGTTGATCGTAACGACTAACAAATTTTGACAAGGTGAAACAAATTTTGCGTTTTCTAACAAATTTTTTTAATAATATTTTTTAGTGTATACGTATCATAAAATTTTCTATTGATGATTAACTTGTCAAAATCAGCTGATTGCTAGTATACGTAATATCTGTATATGACAGGCGTGTATAAACGCAGAATCAGCTGAGCGAGAAAATTCAATGTTATCTGAACTGAGAAAATCAATAACAGATGACAGATCGGTGTATATGCGTGTAAGCGTAGTTACTGTGCGTATTGTGCGCGATACCATCGGCCCCAGCTTTGACCCACTTACGACACGAAAAGTAATGTAACCTCGATGCGTTATCCGAATTTTCGATAGTAATTAATTAATCTCTAAAATATAACGAGCTATTAATTTCTCGAATGCAATGCGTTGTTAAAATTGCATGGTAATTGCGCGATATGTCATATGCATAATCGTATATTTAACTGATTTATTTCTATTTATATTTTTATTGTGCATGTAGCGTTATTTCATTGTTATACAGTCGAACGTCGATAACTCGAACCTCTACGACTCGAAAATTTCTATAAGACGAAAATTTTGTTCATTCCCTTCATAGATTTCTATATACCATAGATCAGCTGAGAAATAAAGTAAAGTCAAATAATTCAGGAGAGGGAATAGCCATCTTTATCCATTAATGGGTTACATTCCAAAACGTCAAAATTTTAACCAATATTATTAAATGTATACTAATTACGCTATTTCATAAAGCACTATATGTGATTACTGGATAAATATGGCGTGTGACTTCAACACAATTGGTAACAATTAACTACAGCATGTTAGCGATATATTTAATAGAAATCTGTGATTCCCTTCCGCTCCACTGCGAAAAACCTCCATAAATCAAAATAAAACCTACTTAACTTGAATTATTTGTCAGATATTTAGATCTATTATTTTACCTCTGCAGCAACTCGAATTTAAAGTAGTTAGACCTCTACAAGTCGAAGTTCACCTCTATAAGTCAAACTTTATTGTCGCTGCTTCTATAATTCGAAATTGTAGCTGTGTGTAAGGAAAGAGGGAGGACAAATAGTGATAGATTTTTCTCTCTCTCCTACAAGCTAATTTCAAGTTTACCAGATATGATTTTTCACTAAAAGAGTACTTTCCATTTTCAAATATACAAAAAACTTAATTAGAATTTCCATAAGTCATGTATACGGGCTAGATTTTCATAAAAACTGAAACCATATTTGTCACTATTTGCCCCATGGGTAAATCCTATGGATAAATAGTGACACCCTATGGGACAATTACAAAATACATAATTCTTAATTCCTAATCGATCTTTCTTTTGACTTTTTGATTAGATAAGGTAATTTATATTAATTTCTATACTCTGCTATATATTAAATTTTTATTTATTGATAAATAATAGTAGTAACATTATTTGCTAGTATTTCTTATTGAAAATCACATCTATTCTGGATCTTGCCTTGTAACTAATCTCATATTATCCCAAATGAATTAGAAAAATCACATTCAAATATTAAAAAAGCTTTTTGAGTTGTCATTATTTATCCAACTAAAAATTGTCATTATTTGCCCCAGAAGCTACTTTTTCCTTTAAAATTTTACTGAGAGAAATAAAATTAATACACAAGCAAAGGAATTATATCAAAATAGAGGAAAAAGGTATCGTATGACACAGAATAGATTAGATCTCATTCAACGATTCAGCAATTAAGAAAATATATCTTCAAATATCAAAAAAAGATCCAGGTTTTACCTGATTTCATGAATACAAAATTTTAAATTTCTCCGCTAGCTATATATGTGGCTTTTGATTTTTACGGCTTTTTCAGAAGATGATTAGATGCTTGCGAGAAATATCTTTCTATTAACGGGTAGTAATAAAACAGACGCGGGAAAGAGAAGGAGTTTAAAGTGACACTATTTACCCCCTGTTACTATATTTGCCCCCCCCCCTTCCTTCTCTTAATCATGAGTAATAGCCTGATATTTTGTTTTATGGTATCATATGTATGCAATAAATAATTCACTATTAAATATTGATTTTTTTTTCTTCTAAAAGCCATATTATAATCGAAAAATTGTAAACTCTTGTATAAAGCCTTCGTAAGTCGAATTTTCATATTTTAATACTCTTTCACTCGAATTTTGATAAGTCAAAAACTCTATAAAATTGTAGCTGTGTGTAACTATGAGTAATAGTCTGGTATTATGTTTTATGGTTACATTTGTTGTATTTATGCAATAAATAATTCACTGTTAAATATTGATTTTTTTCCTCTAAAAGCCATATTATAATCGGAAAATTGTAAACTCTCGTACAAAGCCTTCGTAAGTCGAATTTTCATATTTTAACCCTCTTTTACTCGAATTTCGATAATTCGAAAACTTTATAATTCGAAGGGTTTTTCTCTTCCCTTGAAACTCGAATTATCGAGACTGTATTAGACGTCTGTATAAATTTTTTGCAATATAATTCTAAATTTGCATCGAGTTTAACCAAATTACAGCGGAAACTCGCTCATCGTCCTATGCATTTAATGTAAACACATCTTTAGTCTTTACGTACTGACGCGAGACAAGACCGCAATTAGGGAGTTACACGAAAGGGCGGCATGTCTCGAAGAGATGATACTCCGACCTCGTAACATCTAACGCGTCCGTATACATGTTTCTTCTCGTTGAGGATACATTTTTTCCCCCGCCTGCTGCACATGTACGACGCGATATATTACTCGTGTGCAGGGCGTCGTTCTCGACGGTGAACTTGGTCTAGCTCGCGGTCGTGAAATTTAGCACCTCGTAGAAAAAAAATACTGGCTCAACTTGAACGACCCTTTCCCTCTTTCCGTTCATCCGTGAAATCGTCGATTTATTTTCCGGCTTACTTTCCTTTTATTTGTCCCCTCGACCGATATCGGTTATTTAACGATAGGATAAAATTTAAGTGTCTATTAGTTCTTTATTTTTTTCGATAATTAAGAAAAATCAGTAGGACAGAAAAAAATTATATTTTTCACACGTTTTATTATTCGATCGTTAACTCTCGTGTGTGGATGAATATTAATTAAATAAAAGTATAAGTAAAATGAAAAATAACATGCAGATTTATTTACTTTATTTTACAAGAAGATCAACTATTTTGAAGTTTATTCAAAAAACTTGTTATGACGTTTAAATCAAATTTGTCGTTTATTTATTTAAATTAATTATTTAGATTACAAAAAAAAAATAAAATCAATTTCGTTCGTATCGCACGTGAAATTTTACAGTTAGTTGAAATACTTTTCCATTGGTGAACGGAAGGTTCAGACAGAAGAGATAATAGGAAATATTCGCTGTTTCAATATCCTATTGTTCGCAGAATCTATGAACATTGATTGCTGTCGAAGCTGAAAATATAAACTTGAATTATATATTACGATTGATATCACATACGAAAAGATTCTCCGTTTTGCCTACATTTTTAAAACGAAATTCATCCCACGGAAGGATCTCGAAAGATCAAAGGCCACGATTTGCAACGGCACAACTGCGATGAATAACATTTGACCTAAAAAGAATCTCGTTTCAGCATGGATTTTTTCGACACATGCATATATATATATATATATGATAATATTTCGTTTCTATCTCTGCGAAGAAAACTATGCGTCGTTGCAAACTGCGGCGAATCTTTCCTTTATTTAAAGGTGAAGAAACGAGAGCGCGCGCTTGTTTCTTCCTTGTTAAATCTAAGAGAAATTCTTCTCGTTCGCTCCTTTCAAAGCAGGCGTGGCATATATACAGAGTGTCTCGTACTCAATGGTACAGCGCTTGTGGGCAGGTAGTGTGGACCAAACTGAACAAAAAAGTCCTCTACCATTTTGCGATCTTCGTAATAGTTATCGAGATACTAATCATTAAAAAAAAAA
>NW_012028377.1:13984-14720 GCF_000956235.1 Wasmannia auropunctata | reverse complement strand
AGGTGGCGCTGTAAGCAGGAGCACGTGGCCTCGTGCAGAAGTACGGCCATAGACAGTACAGAATATAGAGAGGCAGGGAGTGGGTGAGCGACAACTTTAGACAGAGGGTAGATGAAGAGTGTAGTGAGGAAAGTACAGAGTAGAGAGAGGCGTGGTAGTACGGGCAGCATAGAGAAGGATAAGAAAGGAAAGAGTGGGATAGAGGAGCGGCAGAGGACAGAGAGGTGGGGAAGTGTAGATAACATAAAGGATTATTCGAAGAGGAAGAGAGGGATGTCGGGAGAAGAGAAAGGAGAGGGGGGGGACAAGGATATATTCAAGCGGAGTAATATAATAAGTAGGTCACCACCGGGAGGAGGGGACAAGGGGGGGGATATGAGCTTGATGTTTAAGGAATGGAGGGAGGAGATGAAAGAGGAGATGAGAGAAGGATTGAGAGGGATTAAAGAGGAAGTAAGGAAAGTAGCGGAGGAACAAAAGGAGGAGCTTAGAAGGGAAGTAGAAATGTTAAGAAAGGAATTGGGCATGAGGGAGGAGACGTGGAAAAAGGAGAGGGAAGAGTTGAAGGCAAAAATAGAAAAAATAGAACGAGAATTGGAGGGGGGGAAAATAAGGAAGGGAAGAGAAAGAGAGGTTGGACGAGGAGTGATAGAAAATGGAAAGGAAACGGATAAGAATATGGATTGGAAGGAAAGGGTGAAGGAATTGGAAAGAAGATGGGAAATGAAGGAAAGGG
>NW_012028377.1:1988-5368 GCF_000956235.1 Wasmannia auropunctata | reverse complement strand
CTCTTAAAGCCATTCAACTTTTATTTGGAACATTTTTTCTATCTCTCCTAGTTTCGACGATATTTGCATTGAAATAAAAAAACCGATTTTTTTCTAAGGGGTGTTTCACCCCTTAAAAGCGCGAAGCGGCACGAATTTGCGGTAGCTTAATTTTTGGTTTTATCTAGAGAATAACATATCAAAAGCTCATCGAAATCGAAGGCGGACACTTGGGTCCCTTTCCTTGTCAGATGCGCCAACCGAGGTGAACGGATACCGTGTCGGAGCATCGGAGCCAGGCGTCGACGAACGCAGAACGGATGAGGAGAAAGCGATCCAAGCATAGGACCCACCTAATAAAGAGTTATGTATAAATCATCGGCGAAAAACGCCATTATTAGCGTTTATTTTTCTTTTGGGCTTGTTTGATGGTAATTCATCGTTAATGTTGCGTTTCTTTTCTTTTGTTTTGTTTTTAACGGTGAAGCACCGGTAATAAAATAATCTTGGTCATTATAAGCAGTATCGTTTCGACGGTACGTCCGTCATAGAATTTAGTTATAAGCCGCCCGGCGTACGCCAAGGCATTTTGCACCGTTACCAACCGTTGGAAAGAGCAGACGGCGGCAGGTCCGACTGTGAAATAAATCCACGGTGAAAATTCACCGACTAAAATGTAATATCAAACGGTGACCAACGGTGGGAAGTGCCTACCAAAGGATATGCGATGTAATATAACCGTATACGGCGGCATGAACGGTCGAATAATCGACGGTTGTACGGTGATCATCGGTGATACGGTGAGCCACCATCGGTTAGCGAAACCGATCATAGTTTAAGCACGAGTGAATGAAAATAGAGGGCATTGTGAGCAAGCACGTTGAAGGCGCGCTAAGCACCGAATTACTGACATCCTGGAAAGGGAAAAAGCTTAATGGGAGATCAAGTATAAAACAGAGGTACTCAGGGGAGACAAGGTCTTTCGTCAGTTCCGAGTTCTATGCGAAATTTTTTAATCGGTCTTTCGTAGGTCTTTCGTCAGTCCCGAGTTCTATGCGAAATTTTCTAACCGGTCTTTCGTTCCTAGTCGCGGAGAGTAAAACTAACCAAAAGGTCTTTTGTCCGTCGCTAGTAACAAAGTTTAATGTTAAGAGAATCGAAATCCGTTATCGTGTTTCGAGGACCAGGGGCCGAAGTCTGTTCGACTTATTAAAATTGAATCGAACGATTATATCCAAGAGAAACTGTGCTTGACGCAAATCGCGAGTATAGGGCGCGAATGAGAGTTCGAACGGCGTAATGTGCGCAACTTTGTAAATAGCAGACACAGTTAATAAACTTAAATGTTTTATCAAACGGAAATTTAAGTTATTCCACAATCCAACCATTTCCCGCTTAACATTCACCGTCGCGATCGCGGAATCTACCGTCGTCCATCCTTGTACAATATGTTGAGTAGCGGAGGGTGCTACCTTCCACGGGAGCCCCCCGGGAGAATGCTTCGGAGGATCGTGGACGAAGAAAATGAACGTTTCTTCTGAACTGCGTATTTATTGCACTCAACGGCCGGTCGTACGGCTTTCTTGCACAGAACGTCCTTATACTATCTCGCGTAAGCGTGTGTACTCGCTAGTGCGCGTATCTGATCGAGTCGACGAATATTTCGCGCTCAGATATTAACGTGTCGCACGTGCTGTTGTCGCGATCACGATCGACCTTGTGTCTTGGAGGTAAAAGACACTGGCGACCGAAGAAGAATCACACAGGACAACAGATCAGCAGTAGCGAAAGCGGCACTTTAACCCGAGGATCATCTCACGGTAGGTTGACAGATTTATGACAGTAGAACGAGATTTACGGTCACGCCAGAAGCGAAATATTCGGTTACAAACTCTCTGCGCCTTTTTTGACATACTTATGCTAATTTAAACATTTAATACTAGCGAAGACTTACGGCAAAGTCGTGAGGAAAATAAGTCTTCGCGCGGGCACGCGTGTTTCTGAGTAGGTGTGTGTGTGTGTGTGTGTGTGTGTGTGTGTGTGTGTGTGTGTGTGTGTGTGTGTGTGCGTGCGCGCGCGCGCGTGCGTGTGCGTGCGCGTGTGCGCGTGTGTGTGTGTGTGTATTTTCAGACAAACTTAAATTCGCTCCGTATTGTGACTTGGTTTCTACCGCTTGCTGCCCCGCGGGGCGCTTCTTTTTTAGAACTTGGCATTTAGAGCAATTTCTGCTTGCTTCTATGCAATCAACTTGGCTTGGGCATAAATCCTGAATCGTGGTAAATCGATCTTTTTATTCTCCAATTTGCATCGCGTTTTTCGTTGATATCCAAGTATTCGGTTGTCATCGTGCGTCGTTACGTCTCGTGCGGCAAGCTTGATTCTCTCTGGCAGTCGTGTTTCTGGTGGTCCCGAGATGTCGGGGCAGAACGCCGAGGAGCTCGGTAAGGTGGGAAGTGAAGAAGCATCAGAAGGACAAAAACAATAACATTGAAGACGATTTTGTCGAATGTATCTCTGCAAATATGCCAGCTGACGGTCTGCCCACGTTTAATGCGTCTAAAGTCATAGAGTTGTTTAGAATGGTAAAAAAGCATAATGATAATGTCTTTAAATTATTGCTGGGTAGCAAAAATACGTTAGATAGGAGGTCTCCGATTGAGTTTGCATTTAGAGAATGTAAAGAGGCTTTTCTTGAGCTCTTCGCAGGGTACTTATTATTATTGGAAAGTAGGGAATTGGCTTCGACCCTATTAAATTAGGTAAAGAATTTTATCAGTAACACTGTGTCTGAAAAGTGTGATTCTTTGTTATCGCGTTCCACTAATAATTGTAAAAATTGTAATAGCGGCTTTGTATCTTGTGGGTCTCAAAGCTCCGTAATTATGCAACTGTAATAAATTCTGATCATTCCAAAATACGCATTGCGCGAGAGCATACTATGAACATTTCGAAATTTCCTAATTTAATTATTACTCCTAATGCAGAAAAAACATCGTTATCATCGTTAAGCGATACAAGAGATGTGGTACAACGGATTCTAAAAGGAGTTTTATCGGAGTTTGATCTCAAAATTAAACGAATATCAGAAGAAAAATGGAGTAATTGAGGCGCAATATGCGGATCTTGACAAGATTAAGGATTCGCGGGTTTTGGAGAAAGCTGATTTCACATTGGCATAAGAATGCAAGATAAATCCGCGCGTTTTAATATATGGTGTCCCTTACCGTATGACCAGGGAGAATATTAACCCTTTCAAGCATAAATTTTTCCTTACCTACGATTGACTTGAAAATTGGTACTCGGGAGTTTTCGAGGTTGCTGATTACGTATCTAAAGTCAAAATTTAGAAATTCAAAATGGCGGATTCAATATGGCGGACCCGAATTCGAAAAACGATGCAA
>NW_012028377.1:0-1212 GCF_000956235.1 Wasmannia auropunctata | reverse complement strand
ACGTGTGCTCTTCCGATGGTTATGGAAAAGGTGGCATTCCACAATGCCACCGTGCTTGAAGAGGTTAAGTCGGAAATCATAGCCCTGCTGAAAATGTTTGATTAAAACCGAATAAAACGTAATCCGTTTTAATTGATTTTAATCGGTTCAATCCGCGCCTGGATTAAAAAGTAATCGGTTTTAATTCCGAACGAATTATAATTGGTTTTAATATTACTTTTGCGGATTATTTCCGATCTGAAATCATATTCTAATCCATATCGTTGTTAATCCAAATAAATCCGAATAACCGTATGGATATATCCAAAATAATCCGCCTAAACTGTATATATATTTTTTAACATCTATGTTTGTTTCAGTTACAAAAATACTAATTCAATAAACTAATTCGGTTTGAATGCAATAAAAATCCAATTTTGTCTGTGATCAGTATAATAGTAATTTGTTTTAATTTTTTTGCACACATTTGTATGAAACGCTATCGCTTCTCTTGATCCAGTACTTTACTTTGTGTTGTACTTATTTGTATTTTACTGTCGTTATTTCGACTATCTATCATGTTATTGTATATTAACATTTATAAAAAAAATATTTTTTTATAAATGTTAACATACAATAACATGATAGATAGACATGATAGATTTTTTCATCTTTTTGATAACTTTATTGATCTGATCTATCACGGATATGTATTTATTAATATCGAGTAGTCATGGATCATCACGAAGTGTCTGCAGTTCTCAATCACAGAAGTCAAGCAGCGTTGACGGCAGTCGTGGCTTGGATGGGTGACCGTTAGTTGAAAAAATGCGATTAAAACCGATTAAAAAAAGTAATCCATTTCGATTGAGATTTGTGTCCTGAAATAACATGCGTGCATTGAAATGTTGTATTAATCCTTACATTCGTCATAAATTCGAGTTTAATTTCGAAAATTTTTTCTTGTTATTCTTTCGATTAATTCTATATTACATTTAGAATAATAAAATATACAGGGTGGACCATTTTAATCCATCCAGTCGAATATCTCGAAAATCAAGCCCGGGAGAGAAAAATTTTTCAGATAAAAGCTACAAGAATATGTAATAAAAAATAGGGGATGCCATTTAAAAAAATTGAGGTGACTTTCATGTGACTTTCAAATAATTCTTCAAGGTCAAACCAATGGTACCATCTTATGATCTCTTGTAGCTAACCTCGAGAGCTTTCCAA
>NW_012028376.1:20214-24634 GCF_000956235.1 Wasmannia auropunctata | reverse complement strand
ATATATATATATATATATATATAGATGCACCTTTCGCGCTACCTTTCGCATTTCGTCGCATAACGCGCGACTCTCATTGTCCGTCTCTCCGCCCTTGCGCCCGCGTAAACCAGATCGCGTCCAACTCTTCTCGCTGCGCTCTGAATTGCCGCGACTTCGCTCATACCCGCCAGTTTACATGATAATCGAAACAAGTTCCGGATACCGGCGTCCCGGGTGCAGATTACTTGCCATAGTTGGGCACCGAGCGCCGGTAGTTCATAAACCGCATGGGATTTCATCAAAATCCCGTCGAGAGTTCCGCGTTTGTCGTGGCACGGAGGACGGCACGGAGGCGGAGGAGGAGGAGGAAGGAGGCTTTCGGTACACGAGGGGGGAAGACTCCGGGGCGACGGTAGCACGTTGCTGGAAGTTTTGCGGAATAAACTTCGCGCCTTCCGCGAAACTTTCCTACAGGAAAGTTCCGCCACTGCCCGGCGGCGTGTAAGTTCTCGCATTACGTCGGGGGGGCGATGATTTAAGACGACGTATCCCGGCGAATTTCGGGTCGCGGCAACGTATTTGCGGAAGGTGACGTGTTTTCAAGCGTTCCTCCTCCGCTGATCGCATAGATCAACATTTTATTGCTTGAATTACGAATGTTCTCTGGCCATACGTACCGCGTGTGTGAGATCGCGGGACACATAAATCCGATACACATAAATTTCGTCGCTCGCTCGCGCTGGCAAGAGAAAAGAAATTTAAATTTTTGTAAACAGAAGGGGACGGATCCGTCGCGATAAAATACAAAGTGTTTCGCGCGAACTGAAACTTGTCAAAATTCACGTAAATTAGGTAGTAAATTAGTACCATCAAGATCTTGACCAAATACGATTCTCTTCACTTATTTGCGCTACAAAATATTTTTCCGACATGGGATTTTGTCGCTTCAAAAAAAAAAAATTATTGTAAATATTGATTGAGGATTTGACGCGGAATGCGTGTAAAATCGAGATCGCTTCGAGGTGGAATAATCAAATTATTACGGGTAACGTTAACCATAGTTAGCGAATAACGGAGAGCTACAGTCATCAGAAAGTACAGGTCTCGCAGGAGTCGCGCCGGGGGTTTCCATTGAATTCCCAGTGCAGTTGTCAAATCTCACCTTCGTCGCGCAGTCGGCTAATCTGATTTTTGTTTCCTCTAAAAGTTCCGCGCGAGGTTTGCACAGTCGCAGCTTTGAATATTCAAACTTGTTTCGACAACACCGCAATACTGTCGCCGGCGCGCGTAATTGTAACGATGGGCGATGCAGAGAGTGGGGATTGTCACTTATAATGTTCGCCGTATTAAAATGACGAAGGGACAAACTTTTCACTCTTGCCCATAACGCGAATGCATGTTAACGAAATCATAACCTTCGAGTTTCATTTTATACAACGCGATTTTTTACACAAATCGTCATTTTTAATTATTTCGCGTAGATATTCAAATTAATTATATTTATACATATGTATGAGTATATGTATATTAATATAATACTACAGCCTTGACCATAAGTAAAGCACTCTCAGTTTATTGCATTTTCTTGAAAAAGGTGATAATAAAAGATTAATATTTAAATTATTATAAAAATAAGTATTATTTTTCAATAAATTTTTTTTTATTTTTTGTTAGAATGTTTACGTCAATTTGTGAGGATGCTTATTTGTGGGGAGGCTAAGACGATATGGGGCTAATACAATTACATTCAACAAAGATATTTTTAGTTGTGCGAGGTTGGCTTCTCTGCTTCACTACTGAAAATTCAAAACCGATCTTTACCATTCAATTAATGGTTAAGTAATGGTAATGTAATGGTAATATTTGATCCATTCTCGATGATTTGTGGTCAAATTGTAAATAATAATATGAAAAAATCTCTCGTGGCGATCGTAACGCGAGGAGCTGCGCGGTAGCTTTCTGTGCTAACGATCCAGGTTCAAATCCACCCAGAACAATATAACTCTGAAATCGATTTTAATCGATTCTGAAACGATCGCCACCTCTCGGAAGGCAAACAGAGCAAATCACCGAGAGTATCAGAGAATATCTTTGCGAACCTACGCCGGTAACAGCGAAAGAAATTAAGCTTTAAGAAAATAATGGAAAGCGAACGTACTTTCGCTTCTCACGACGGTCGACAAAGATGTATCGGTTATTTCATTAGAGCTCGGCTCTAAACTGAGTACGGGCTTTTGTCGCGACCACTGAATATTTTCTACTGATAACAATATTTTTCTTATTAGTTATTCGCATAATCACGAGGCTAATAAAAGAAAGTACGACTAAAGCGATCATTTTAATATGTACTAAGTAAGTGGCACGCGCAGGCATGGAAATGTTTAATCACCCAGACAGCACCATACTCAAAATTGAGACAAAAGACGATCTAACAATAAGACGTATTTAAAATGTCTTATGTTGTGATATTGGATATGGACACTGTCCGGATTAACACGTTTCGTATCGAACCGATTTTAGGTGATGTCTACGCCACGGTATAATTATTATATTTATGAAATAAATTGGCTATAGAATTTAACGAATTTTCTACGCAGACATGGTTATAGAATTTTTAATAATTTAACGAATTTTATACGCAGACATGGCAATATAATTTTAAATAATTTAACGAATTTTATACTCAGCATGGCTACAGAATTTTAAATAATTTAATAAATTTTTATACGCAGACATGGCTATAGAATTTTAAATAATTTTATGAATTTTATACGCAGACATGGCTATAGAATTTTAAATAATTTTACGAATTTTATACTCAGCATGGCTATAGAATTTTAAATAATTTAATGAATTTTTATACGCAGACATGGCTATAGAATTTTAAATAATTTAACGAATTTTATATGTAGACTAATTTCTAAGATGATCCATATCAAACCTAAAAAAATGGATTTAACTTGAATAACGAAACTGATCTATTGAATGTTGTATGACTGTTATTTGAATGTACTCGACAGAATTTCAAATATCTATGTAGAGAGTCGTTGACTTTATATTTATTCATTTAATAAATACATATAATTTAACGTTTATGTAAAAAAAACTACCATTTGAGTAAGAAGAATTATCTGATTGCATTTTTAATCTTAATCTTGTAGTTAAATTAATATTCAAAATACATCAAGAATATTCTAAAAATATCATGGTATCTTTAGCTTGTTCCTAGATACATTTTGGACATTTCTACTGTGGGTAGAGACTGCTTCATAATTTAATTTTTATATTGCATATATTTGTGATACAATTTACAATAGTCTACATAGTTTATAAGTCTAGATTGTCTACGTAGCAAAAAGACTATGTAAACATCACGTAGATTTCACGTAAATAATCCGTGTAGACATAATCTTTAAATCTACGGCACAACCCTGTTGGTAAAACCAACACAATTTCTTTTTAATAATTGGATTAATAATGGGATTACTTAATATTTATCTGGCTCCACGGTGGTAGGAACGGGCAGTGTGGTCGTCGTCGTCGGTTTTGTGGTAGGCGTTGGTACGTCTGCCAAAAAACACACAATGCATTCATATCCTTTTCAATTTGTATATATAAATCTATCTTAAATAAAAACTGACCAATAGAGAAACGTACGCGCGCCGCGCCGTTTATAAATTTTCTAAGTTAAAAAATTAGATTTCGCGGTGGCGACCGGACAGGAGGGGAGGAGATGTACCAATGTGAAAAAAACCATAGATAGATTATGCGTGCAGTCTGCGGGATTTACCGTTGAATAAAATAGGATGGGAATGGCGCGGGACAATATTTCGCGCCGCGTATTACGTTATTGCATTCCTACAGCGTAAATATTCGATTGAGCGCGCTGATATTTGCAAATAAATTTTAAACTGCCGCTTTAATATCATTCAATGCAAAACAATTAACGCTAATGGACAACGAGAGCCTTAAATAATCGATCGCGGCGATAAAAAAATCCCGTCTCGCGCCCACCCGCGCACTCTTTTCAAATTATTTTATTTAAAAGCGAACAGAAGCGTTAACAGTCGCGTTAACGAAAACATTCTCCTTGCTCCCTCTCCCCCTTCTGCCGCCACCCTCTCGCCTGGATAAAGTTAATCAATTAAAACTAATTAGCAGCACTCGTGAATACTTCGTGGCCATTGTAGCAACTTTTGATTATGGATTGAAAGGCCGGTTTAAAATGCTAATGCGCATTAAGTCGTCGACACAATTGAACGCTTATTTAAGCGGCTTATAGGCAGTAATCCGCCGATTCGGCAGTTACGCGGTAAAGCACCAAGCTGGGAAGTTCAATCTGCAGGCGTGCCAAGGCGAAACCCTACAAATACTGATAGATAGATAGAAAGGAGCTCTTTTTGTGTCGCAAAAAGAGAGATGAGAGCAAGAGGTTTCG
>NW_012028376.1:11622-12906 GCF_000956235.1 Wasmannia auropunctata | reverse complement strand
ATCCTTCCGTTTCTTTTCAGCCGCAGAAGTTAAATCTTCTTCAGTATATCCTTCAACAGTTGCCCATAAATTTTCATGAACTAAAGCCATTTTCATACCGAATTTCCAGTTATTATAGCTTTCTCGACCATCCAATTTATCGAAGGCCAAATGCACCGCTGAAGTTGCTGAATCAGACATTCTGCTAGCGACGGATATGCGTGCGTTTAAATAAAAGCCGATATACTTGAGTTTTTCTCGATTCGTTTGAGTAACTTTATATCTAGGGTGACTGAAAGAGTTCTGGGCCCATAACCTGTTGGAATTTACTCAGATAACGAGACTTCTTGTGTGGAAATATTACGAACTTTTATTTAATAGAAATTATAAGCTGTGAACAGTTTAACGCACGCAAGACAAAAGATAGGAATCACTTAGCAACATAACAAAAGAAATCGCTTTTAACTTTAGCGCCTTTAATTCTTTTGCTCTAACGCTCCATCTATATAAAATATAGACTCACTTGATTATATTACCAACACTCCCTCTTAATCTAGTGAGTGAAATACAATCAGCAATTATTCAAAAATAAAACCTAAACCTTTGAGACAGAATTTATGTTTTGCACTACTTAAACTTTTTGTAAAAATATCTGCTATCATTTTATCTGTAGACATATATTTGAGTATTATTTGTTTCCTTTCAAGTGCTTCTCTAATAAAATGATGTTTTATATCAATATGCTTGGTTTTATTATGAAAAATTGGATTAGATGCTAATTTCTGAGCGCTTTGATTGTCATTATAAATAGTTATAGGTTTATCAAGTTTCGTAAATTCAGTTAACAATCCTTTTAAATGAATAGCTTCTTTAGCAGACTCAGAAATAGCAACATATTCCGCTTCTGTGCTAGATAATGCTACAGTACGCTGTTTACGAGCTTCCCAAGATATTGGTCCGTTCGCCAACATAAATACGAAACCACTATATGACCTACGATCATTTAAATCATTTGCCCAATCAGCATCTGTATAGCCTGTAACGTACAAATTATTAGTTCTTTTATAAACTAAAGAATAATTAATAGTTCCTTTCAGATATTTTAAAACTCTTTTAGCTGCCTTCCAGTGCTGATCAGTATGATTTATATTAAATTGACTTAAAAAACTAGTTACAAAAGCAATATCAGGCCTAGAGTTCACGGCTAAATACATTAGAGCTCCTATTAATTCCTGAAAAGGTGCAACAACATTTGCTTCATCATTAGAATTAAACTTTGTACCTAATTCCATAGGTGTTGAAAAA
>NW_012028376.1:0-5262 GCF_000956235.1 Wasmannia auropunctata | reverse complement strand
TGTGCTCTTCCTATGTGTTTTGGAAAGTTCTCGAGGCGTGCTATAAGAACATATAATGAAAAATTGGGGGTTCCATTTAAAAAATTCAAAGTGACCTTGTCCTGATCTTGACGACGCCACTCAAGGTCAAACCAATGTTATCATTTTATGTCCCCCTCGAAACCCTACAACTTTTGTCTGAAACATTTTTTCCTAGTGTGCTTATTTTTCGAGATATTCGACTGGATGGATTAAAATGGTCCACCCGTGTATTGTATGAGTTATTTTTTTATTTGTAAGTTGGCTGAACTGCCTCGCACTCTATCGAGTAATTGAAAGATTAATACATATGATTAATACATATGATAGATAGACATACGTACTGACTGATATTTTATTTATTTTTATTACATTTATATTTATTATTTAAACACTTGACACCAAGCCACTAACGTGTCTCCTGATATATTTTATATACAGAGCATTAATGACATAATAGAATCCATAGGGAATAATGACAGTAGAAGTACTAAAACTATCAATGTTATTGAAAATAAAGGCATAATTGAAAATTTTGAGTTGGTAAATGTACAGAAATTAGAACAAATTGTAATGGATTTGTCATAGAAGAAGGAAACAGATGAGGGAATATCTAGTGATATATTAAAAGTAATAAGCTTTTATGTGATAAAGAATGAACTATTGAGGGTAATAAATGATTTATTATTAAAGGGTATATGCCCGGAGGGATGGAAAACATCCCTTACGGAAAAAAATTTGTGGCATACTATTGAAATGACAACTAATGAATAACTATTAGTGCACACATTAATAGTAATTTCGCGCACTGTTGGAATTCGCACTAATAGTGTTAATTAATTACTATTGATGTAGTATGTACTAATAGTTACTTAATGCATACAGAATGTGCATAACCAAAAATAATTAAAAATAAATGATTAAATAAACGTTTATGAAATTAGAATAAAAATTATAAGACTAAAAAAAACAATTTACGGTGTTTTCAAGGAGATCATTCCCCCTAAACAAAATTCACATCGACGGTCACCCATCCAAGCAATGACCGCTCTCAACGCTGCTTGACTTCTTTGATCGGTTAGGTATGGGTGGGACTCATTGTCAGCTGATGAAACTGCAAGTAGCACAAAACCGCGCCATAAGAGTGGTGATTGCAATGTGATAGATATATGAATGTCGAAAAAATGTTGCAAGCGCTGCAGTTTATGTCAGTCAAGTGTAGATTGTATTACAATATGTGTATCTTTAATCTTTATTTTTAAAATATTAAATGGTATGATGCCGAAGCATCTAGGAAATAATTAGTTGTAGAAGATGTAAGCGAGAGGCGAACGAGACAATCGGGAAATATTATAATAGATTTTAGAAAAACAAGAAGCACAAAACAAGCGCACAAAAAAGTTTGTTCTATGAAGGAGTGAAAATGTATAACGCCATACCGACATAATTGAAGCAATGCGATAGACTTGTAGTATTTAAGCGTATGTTAAAGAAATACATAATGACTACGTTACCTATACTTTAAGATACTTTTAAGATAGTTTGTTATACATCATGCATGCAAATAGCTGAGAAAGCTAATAAATACCATTCATTCATTCATTCTCTCTCTCATCGTCGTCTTCGGGAGAGATTTCCCGGTTATCGGCGAGCCGTGATTGACACCGGTTGCCCGTCCGGGGGCAAGTCATTTTTCAAACACCTCTCTTCCCGGCTTTACTCTTCTCCATCTCACGATACATATCTCGTTCGTCTTGTTTTCGTCGCGAAAGAACGACGCTCCCGCTTTATCGCGCCGTCCGATTCACGCATTCCCCCAAGCCCAGTCGGATGCTTAATTTTTCATCCGCTCTATGGATGAAGTTCTTCATCGCGCGACTAACGATTTCTGATAACGCCCGCAGCCCCCGGGAGGGGAGGGGGTCACGGGAGAAACGAAAGAAGATGCCAACGACAGCCCCGCGCAGCCCGCTTGATAAATATTCAAAAACGCGCGCGCGAATCGATTATTAGCTCTCCGCGGTCGAGGTATATATCCGCGATAAATCATATATCACGTTAATATAATATTACCGTCGTAACTTTGTTGAATCACTTTCTGATCACTCGTGCGCAAATTGTGCGATCAATTTGATAGCATAATGCACTGATAAAAGTAATTTTTCAATAGCGAGAATTATTTAGGTACGAAAAATGAGCTAAAACGGATAAGTGATTAGTAAGCACTACGATTGTCGTATAGAGCTCTAAAAGGGTCGTGCACGACGATGCGATGCGAAAGACGGGTTCGGACAACAACAATTATATCCGCACGTGCATAAACATATGCCTGTATCTTGGAGGCCGGCGCGACATGGCGGCGCCGCGGTATCGATCAAGGGACTTCCGGCTCTTTCAATTTCGGATCCGTGTGTAAATAAGTGAGATCATCGCTTACGTAGTCGCGACGGTCACGTTACCGAAAAGGGACCAATCGGAGACGAATTGACGATTAGTGGGAATCCACGGTCGTCGGAAAACTCTCACTTCGATCTGAATCGTGAGACTGTGCACGTCGAGCGCTCAAAAATCGATTTTCATACGTAGTCGTTGGCCTCTAAGACACAAAATGCGTGTATCAAGCCGCGACCCAAAGCTTCGCGCTTTGAGGCGTTATCGCGGCTCACACCGACCCGCATAGAGGCGTAATCTCTATAATACAAGTGTTCGCGACTCAGGGCATCACAGCCCCCAGGCGTTGTCATGAATCGGATAAAGTGTTCGCGATTCAGGACATCACAACCCCCAGGCGCATTGCGAAAATAACGAAATACACGTATATGAATTTTACATGCAATTGGACATTACTTCGCGCAGTGTACGTGATGCGAATTTAATAAACATTCAAAATAAACTTCACACGAAACTACAGTGAGGATTCAAGTTGGTTCCTTCCTGACCTACAAGACAACGATATATTTTGTATTTAATCAATATATAGATAACAGAGACAGAAATTATATCTGAACTATTTGTCAAATTTAGCAAGAAAGTTCCTCTATGACGTTTAATCAGTCCAGACTCCAATCATATTTAGTTATGAGACCTATATTTTCTAGTACATATTATCAGAATATTGCTGCTATAAATTCTACGTATGAAAGACAATTTTTTAGCAGATACAAAAAACAGCGATATAATTTTTAAGTCTAATATTTAGAATTCTAGCTGAAACAACGAAACATTTCCCTGAGTGTGCGATTCGCACGTGGTTCGATGTGGCCATCAAATTTCTCGCGAGGGTATCATAATCCTGATCGGCCGAGCGCGGACTAAGGATAACTTCGATTGAAAGTTCAATTATAATAAGTTAATCGATTAATTCAATTGCTTAAAGTAGGTAGAATTGCTTAAAGTAAAATTTTTGATTGTGTACTTTGTTATCTCTAATCTAATCTCTTTCCGCACGTGTTAAACAACAAATTAAACAAACAATAAGAAGTTAATTATTTTTAATAATAAGTGGAAATAGGAGAGTAACACAAACAAGTGAAGAGAACCTTTATCACTCTAAAATTCCGAGGAAAGCGGAGTAATAAGGAAGTTAGTCTAAAAATAAGGCTAATAATGCGCGATTGAAATGGACATTTATCCAAGTGTTTGAAGAACAAACATCGATCGGTTGATTCGTAACCACGCTCGAGAATATTAATTTATACGTTGGACATATTGAGAGGCAAGTTTCAATTTGCATTAAAACGGAATTTGTTCGTTAATTTGCAAATCTATACAAATGACAAAATTGTAATGCGGACAAGAATATGAACCGCGTTTTCCGGTTCGCATTATTACAATGCTCGGTGACTAAATAAAAGTATTTTAACCCTTTGACTGCCGCACACAGATTTTTGTAATCGGTCGCCTGGCGCTACACTATTATTTTTTTATATAATGCAATTTTAAGAGTTTTTTTATAGTAAAAAATATATTTTTTAATAAAAGCCTTCGACAAAACTGACAAATCTTTTCAGAATTTACAATATATAGCCTTGGTCATAAGTATAAAGCGTCCTGAATTTATTGGAAAAGGCAGCAATAAATGCTATTAGCTGTTCAATGTACAAGCGTTGCTCTCTGTTAATCGTATATTTGTATTCTTATTTTGAACGACGCGCTCTATTACACATGCAGGACGGCGGTGCGCACACCACCGGCGCTAGAGGCGCTTATTCCTTCGTTTCCGTTTTCTGCCGCAGTTCAGTTGGTTTTTCTCTAGAGATGGTCGTCGAGCAAGCGAAACGATTGTACCTAAATCTTTTATCATTATATATTGTGATACTCGAAACTCGAGGTACTTGTCTTAATTGCCATCCTAAACAAATGCCAAAGGACTAAAATATTAAAATTATTATAAAAATGCCGAAGGATGAAATATTAAAATTGTTGTAAAATAAATATCATTTTTCAATAAAGTTGTTCTTTAATTTATTTTGTGTTCGATATAAAAAGTTTACGTAAATTTGTGCTTTATATTTATGACTAACAAGAGAAGTTAGGGAACCCGAAAATTCAGAAAAATCTGAAACTTTGTGTAAAAGTAGAGCAGTTCATCCATAGTATGAAACTATTTTTCGTTGGTGCTCTATTCCGTTTTGAAGAGGTGAAATCACCCCTTGAAAAAAATCGGTTTTTTTTCTTTTGACATGAATATCGTCGAAACTATGAGAGATAGAAAAAAATGTTCTAAATCAAAGTTGAATGGCTTGAAGTGTACTTTATGACAGTAATAAAAAAAATTTTTTTTAAAATTTTTTTTTATGTTTCCCCCACCACTTCATATATTTTTTTAAATTTTTAAATTTTTGTTATGACCAAATTAAAGGTTATTTTAATACAAATTCAACCATGTGTGATAAAGTTATTTTCCAAAGTATTATTTTCGAGTAATAATTACAAACGCCTCTGTATGCACACCATCTGTACTCGTTTACGCTGCGCGCACGCAGCAATTCTTCACGCAGCACGTTCTGATCGCATTTTTGCATTTAACAAAGGATAACGATAAAAGCAAATCTATTTTCGCAATATTCTGCGGATGTATAACTATGAATCGTTTTTATCGCGCACGGCTAGAGACTTACAAAGTAAAATTTGAATGTCGTAGAATGTCAAGTCAAATCGATGTAAACAACTTATTGCGGAAACAGTCTGTACATATAATCACAGCAGTATAAAATGCTGTCGCTATGCGAATGTTAGAATCAG
>NW_012028375.1:16587-17096 GCF_000956235.1 Wasmannia auropunctata | reverse complement strand
TTTCTGCGGCGCGGTCGGCCGTGGGCTCGAAGGTCGTCTTCGGACCGGACTCCGCGGTCGGCCTGGCGTCCGTGGCTTCCGCGGCGTCGTCGGCAGCGGACTCAGCGGCGCCGTCGGCCGTGGACTCAGCGGCGCTGGCGAGGAGCGAGGCTGGGCGCAGCCGGCGCTCGTCTGGGTAGAGCGCGAGACTCGTGTGGTGACCGGACGAGGTCGTGGGTCCGCCAATCTCCACCTCGTCACCCTCTCGTCCGGCAGGTCCACCAGGATAAGTCGCCACGGCAGGAACGACACTCCTGGATCCAGACGTCGTCCTTCACAGACCTCGGCCGACGGAGGAGGGCTCCGGTGTCGGGCGACGGGCGCTCTTGCGGCTGGGGGACGCTCGGGTCTTAGCCTCCACGATAGCTTCGGCTCGGGGTCCGATGGAGGAAGACTCCCGGGTGGAGCGGCGACGGGCGCTCCTGCGGCCGGGGGACGGTCCGGTCCCCGCTTCTTTGCCCGCGGGATGG
>NW_012028375.1:8036-9109 GCF_000956235.1 Wasmannia auropunctata | reverse complement strand
ATTTCTAGCAACTGTTTGCCGACATCGTTAAATATTACAGAAACTGTGACAAATCTGTTGCCTTTTTGGTATCAAAAATTTATAGCACACTCTGCCCATGATCTGTCTTTTCAGGTTTGGCTGTTGGGGTACATATACTTAACCAAATAGCACAGAGAGTTTAAAAAGAATTCAATCATATATCATTAACAATTCGAATATCAGGAAGAAGCGTTAAAGAGCCAAAAGCAGAGTGAATTTTGCTTAATTTAGCGGGTTAAACAAACAAAGTGACACTGAATTGTTTTCGGACTCTTATCTACCAATACTAGAACACCTTTCTCCGATATAACTATCCTTCCAACGTCACACATCCCCACTTCTTCTCCCTCCTCTACTGTCCGGTCTCACAAAGAGTCTTTGTCACACCACTGCCATTTGAGAAATTGACAGTGGCTAGAATACTTGGATCGCACGGTGGAAGAAATTCCTTCTAACTTAATATGTAAGACAGGGGAATTGGTTTCGTCAATCTTGACATGTAAGGACATGCAAAATTCTTTATCTTTATTTAACGGTTTTATAAATTTATGACTTAAACAGTTTTAGTATTTAATTTATATATATAAAAGTTTTTTAACGAATTTTCGACTTACCGTTTTTGGTATATTAACTTTTTGACTTGATTTATCATAGTTGTTCTTTGTTATTAAGTTCTTTTACACGGTTTTAGCCTATAATTTTTTAACTATTTATTCATTGTTGTTATTCAGAAGATTGACGGATCCTAATTTTAATTCTAATCTTTTCCTATGATCTCTCGTTCCTTAGAGACCTCCATGTCAAAAGTTTCTTTTCAAACTCATACGTTAAAATTCATGGATTATCGCACATATTTGTAAGAGGACAGCATAAAAATGAAAGGACTAAGCCTGGATCCTCCACGTCGGTTAATACCTCCTTGATTGTTACCGTTGCGAATAGTATTTATAAGAAGATACGAATAGTATGTAAGTTTATGTTTTATATATAATGCGTTACCGCCTACCTCTCTGAAGATGACCACATATTTAGGGTCGAAACGTCAGAGGTTT
>NW_012028375.1:0-1423 GCF_000956235.1 Wasmannia auropunctata | reverse complement strand
TTCCATCATTCGCGCTCTTCCCCGTGAATTACAGACGCTCCTACTAGACATCATCAACGGCTTATTTGCCCGAGGATTATTTCCGCCATCTTGGACACACTCCTTGGTGTATCTCATCCCCAAATCTCAAAATAACAGTTTTAGACCTATTGCTCTCACTTCTTGTGTCCTCAAGTTGGTGGAAAAAATGGTTCTGCCACGATTGCAATGGTTGATCGAAAATCTGGTGCTTCTTCCAGAATTTCAATTTGGGTTTCGCGCTTTCAGATCTTGTCTTGATAATCTTACTATCCTTACGGCCGACATTCAGACGGGCTTTCTTCAAGGCAAAGCTACTGCGGCCCTTTTTCTAGACATTAAGTCTGCCTTTGACAACGTCCTTCCGGATATCCTTCTTGCAGAACTCGCCTCGATCAACCTTCCGCCTAATATCCTTCGTTTTATTGAAAATTTGATTTCTATCAGAGAAGTTCAGTTTGTCGTCCAAGGTCGATTAACCTCCTCCCGTACCTCACGCAAGGGCACCCCTCAGGGCTCAGTTTTGAGCCCTACGCTCTTTAATTTATACTTGCGTAAAATCCTCTCTTCCTTGCATCCAGACACTAAAATTATTCAATTCGCGGATGACATTGTCATTTACTCCTCGGCTGCACACGTTGAGGAGGCGATTCAGTCTCTGCAGCGCTCTCTTGATGGAATCTCCTCCTTCCTCCAAAAACTGGGGCTGGAAATCTCCCCCCAAAAAACTCAATTCATGATTTTCTCACGCTCGCGCAAACTGTCTTGCCCGAATAATAATCTCTTTGTTACGTGTAATGGCACCAAAATCGGCCCCTCCTCTTCTGCCAAATTCCTGGGCGTCATTCTCGATCCATCCCTCAAGGGTTCTCTTCATCTTGAACACGTCAATAATAAAGCGCGAAAAATCTCGCAAGTTATCTCGGCGCTTAGAGGGGTTTGGTGGGGATCTTCCCCCCAACTTCTCCTTGGCATTTACCGATCTCTTTGTAGAAGCGTTATGGAATATGCCTCCCACATTTTTGCACTTGAGAATTCGCGAGGCCGCCAGCGCCTAGAAATCACGCAAAATTCGGTGATCCGCACCTGCCTGGGGTTGCGAGTGTCGACCCCACTTAACGTATTGTTCGCGGAGGCCCGGGAACCTCCTCTGAAGCTCAGGTTTCAATACTTGGCTAGTAAATACATGTGCAAGGTCCTTTCTATTGAAGACCATCCGGTGGTTGAAAGACTAGAGAACCTCCTTATACTCACCGACTCTCCTGCAAAGAGATTATATCTTGCTCACAACTTTTATCTTATCCAAATCTTTCGCCAAATATTCCAATACAAACAGACCCTACACAAAACTGTAATTCTTCCTGTATTCAGCTATACTTATTCCTCAGATCGGAAGAGCACACGT
>NW_012028374.1:13745-14076 GCF_000956235.1 Wasmannia auropunctata | reverse complement strand
AGCATACGTAGCATTCATGAGTAGGCATATTGCCTTCATGTTGCTGGTAACATGCTATTGTGCAAATGTACCGATGTGACAAATTGTCTACAAGTTGCCGACAATTTGCTGGCAACATGCTGATAATCGTGGATGACAAATTGTCAACTCAAGTTGTCATCAAGTTGCTGTTATAAATTGATGCTGACATGTTGCCATCAATTTGCCGTCACCTGAATTTAAATTCACATGAGGACAACACGACAGACATAATGCTGAAGCACCTTGTTCCGAGTTTTTCGAAATTAGTTGCTGCAACGTTTGCTGACAACAACATAGTAAACTCGCTGCA
>NW_012028374.1:0-1744 GCF_000956235.1 Wasmannia auropunctata | reverse complement strand
TTCTAACTCCATTCCAATCAAATTCATGATCGCACGTTATATGGTGGTCAGAAATTACAGAAAGCGGTCCAGATTTTTTCTTTATGTCCAAACGTTCATTAATTCTCGTTCGTAATTGTCTCTTACTTTGGCCTGTGTATAAAGCATCACAGTCCAAACAAGAAATTTTATATACCACGTCTTGGTGGCACATAGAATCAAATAAATCTTTTCCCCTTTTTATGCATTTGTGTACTACTGATGGTGTGATACCTAGAGCATACGGTTTGCCCAAGATCCACAAGCCAAATAATCTTCTCAGAATAATTGTATCATTTATTAATAACCCTCCATATTTATCTCCTCCAATTTATCTTACTACTTACATGATATTATTAATAAGAGCATACCATCAGCTCCTAGCCATGCGAATAACAGTTTCCATTTAGTCAGAAATCTAAATGGTATACATCTAGAGCTTAATTATAAATTAGCTTCTTTTGATGTAGTTTCTCTATTCACAAATGTTCCAACAAACTTGCCAATAGAAAGCATTTCAAAAAGATGATAATACATTTCAGAAAAAAACCAAGATACCAAAAGTTGAGTTTTTAAATGCTATCCGAATGTTGCTTGATTCAACGTTCTTTACTTTTAACAACGTAATATATAAACAAGTATTTGGTACACCAATAGGTGGACCGAGTTCTCATAGTATTGCGGACTTGGTAATGCAAGATATAGAAAAAATTGCATTAAAAAAATTGCCTTGTCATCTTCGGTTTTATTATAAATATGTAGACATTCTTTTGGCTGCTCCATCTAAATTTCTTGATACAATTTTGAATATTTTTAATTCTATGCACGATCGTTTAAAATTTACGATTGAGATTGGGGATGATGACAGACTTAGTTTTTTAGATGTGAACATTATTATTGACAATCAGAAATTAATATTTGATAGATATAAAAAACCGACATGTTCGAGCAGGTTTTTAAATTTCCACTCTCAGCATCCTAAGTGCCATAAAAGTGGAGTGATAACTGGTATGGTTGACAGAATTTTATTGTTATCCCACCCACGATTCCATCGTGATAACCTAATTGACATAATACATACATTATTAAATAATGGATATCCCCTCCCTTTTATTATTTCGACGATTAATACTAGATTTAAACGTTTTGCTTTTAAAGATAACCAAAAGAATCGCCATAATGATAGGACGGATGAGAATAATTGATTTTTCACAATACCATATGTAAGAACCATCTCGGAATCTTTTAGGCCTATTGTGGAGAAATTTAATTTAAAACCGGCTTTTTTCATTCCAAACACGTTAAATAAATACATAAAAAGGGAAAAAGATTTATTAGATCCTATGTGCCACTAAGACGTGGTATATAAAATTTCTTGTTTGGACTGTGATGCTTCATACAAAGGCCAAACTAAGAGACAATTATGAACGAGAATTAATGAACATCGTTCGGACATAAAGAAAAAATCTGGACCGCCCCTAGTAAAAAAAAATTACTAGTGCAGTAAAAACACTACTAAAATGTAGTAGTGTCACTGCTATACCAACAGTGCCACTACTACATTTCAGTAGTGTTATCACTGCACTAGTAGTTCTTTTTTACGAGGGGCTTTCTGTAATTTCTGACCACCATATAACGTGCGATCACGAATTTGATTGGAATGGAGTTAGAATCTTGGATAACGAGCCTTCCTATAATAAAAGATTAGTGTCAGAGATGGTCTACA
>NW_012028373.1:32255-57057 GCF_000956235.1 Wasmannia auropunctata | reverse complement strand
GTTCTGTTCCACTTCCACTAAAAAGAATTAGATGGATTCTACATGCTCAGCGACATTTCTAACTTCTTTAATTATTTTGTAAATATAAAATTTATCGAATATTTTATATAATTGTGCTTATGCTTTTATGACAATCTCATTTTAACACTAAAATATTTTTAATACATAACGCTTTCATATTTTTTATTCTAATATTACAATTAAAAAAAACGGCAGAAATTGGGACAGTGACAGTAATTGGCACAGTTAGTCTATACGTAATAATATTCAAAAACATCTGAATCGGGTAAATTAAAAGTTTAAAATATTAATACTCTAATTCATGCATGCATTTAATGGACATGAATAGAATGTTTAATGATTCAAAAGAAATTTCTAAATTAGAAGTAAGTAGTAAGACAAAAATTTTGTATAATACTGTCTTCTATAGTACTCGTATATAACTGTCATATGACATTTAAACTATTAATAATAATAATAATAATCTATTCTTTGATTGAATATTAAATTAATCAATGTATAAAAGTTTATGTAATAATATAAATGTATATAATATAATAAATAATATAATAGAATAATTTTGCACAAAATTTTATTGGAGTTACGTGCTAAATTTTTAGTTAGAATTTGCTTAGATTTGCTTTGCCGTTTGTTTTCGTATAGTTTGCTATTTTATGTAACAATTTAAAAAACACTGTTTATTAAAAAATTATCTAGTGATTTTTTATAATACTAACTAATAAATACTAACATGAAATTAATAGATATCTTTATTAGAATATTGTTAATTTGTAATTCTTTTCTTTTAGTAATATTAAGATAAATATAAATAAAATTTTAAATAAAATTTTTAATATTATAAATAATACAAAAAAGAATGCATAAATAATAAAAACGAGCCTGACTAGGTTTTGTCGATATTTTTGTCAATATTACAATTCGAGTAACTTGAATAGGTTCTTCTAATAATACATAAAGATATAAATATAAAATAAACCAAACGTTTCGACCTTTAATGTGGTCCTCTTCCGTGGTTGATGGAAATATTAAAAACGAATTCAACAAATATTTCTTTGTACATAATGTCATGATTTTGTCGACTATTAAAAGAATATACGATGAAAATGTGATAAAACAAAATGAGATTTTCTCGCAACATAATATAATACTTACAATTATTATTACAAATATTACATTATATTGCGAAAAAATCTCATTTTGTTTTATCTATAGATACGTTTCTAACGTATATTCTTTTAATAGTCGACAAAATCCTGACATTATGGACAAAGAAATATTTGTTGAATTCGTTTTTAATTTATAATTAATATTTGTATCAACCATACTGAAGAGGACCACAAAGGTTGAAACTTTTGATTTGTTTTATATTTATATCTTTGTGTATTATTAGAAGAACCTATTAAAGTTACTCGAAATATAATATTGACAAGAACACCTAGTCAGGCTCGTTAGCTCGCTTTCTTATTATTAATAATTTTAAATCATGGAACCGTTAAGTTCTTTATTTTAATTTAAAAAATTTTTTAAATTAATAAATATTTTACGATTGTTTTTATTGAAAATTTTTGAACTATCAGGATTGTTAATCGATTATTTGTAATACTTTATTAAAATTGTGTAGATTAATAATTTTCTCACTTATATATAAATAAGTCTGTTATAACTTTTCTCTTTCTTATTTGAGAAAAATGATAAGATATATATTCTTCTGGCTACGATTCTGAGCATAAACAATAAAAGATGAAGTCATTAAAGATTTATCTCGCAGATTGATTTGTCATCCGGGGACTTTTATTTTTGTCGAAGCAATGAGCAATTCGATGCTGATCGAATTCTCTATTATATTTTAAAAGATATTGAAAGATCGGATTTCATTTTTATCCGACTTATGATATAACAGAAACAGAATGGTATGCTTCACGAATCGTATAACGGAAATATATGTGTTTTGCTTGGAATATCGCGCAGCTATAATTGTATTTCCGTCGTTCTAAGAATTTAATGAAGTGTTCGTGCCGCATGACAGTCTCATTAAAATTTTCTCAGTTATTGAAATAATTCTATGAAAATCGTTAATTGCAATGCCGATCCATAATAACAATGAATAATCTAACTGATCTAACAGACCGTTTTACCGTTACGTTTCGAAATTTCCGAAAGCTAGAATTATTTAGTAAAGTTATAATTATTTTGTTACCTTAAAATTCTACCTCGAATATTGTGAGATACGTATGTACGCAGATTTATTTAACAAAAATATAAAGCAAAAAATAATCATAAATATAATAAACTATATTTGAAATTATGCATATATTAACTACGCTTAATCAAAGATATGAAACGTGGGTTAAATTATTTTACTTATTTTTAAGTGTTTTTTGTTTAATTAGAATACGTAATTATTACTTTTGCAACATGCGTCTCTCTTTTTCCAAAAATTTAGTTTTCCGACGAATTAATTTATAATGACAATATTAAATTATATACTTATTATATAGCAGTTATTATTACTGGAATTATTTATTCTTTAGTAATGATTAAGTATGGATCTTTCAAATAGTCAAAGATTAAAAGGATGTTATCTATATTTAATATTTTATGAAAGAGACATGTGTGTTCATGCGTGCATGTGTTAGGAAACATTTGTTTATCAGAATAAAAAGAAAACAAGTTAAATATGTAAGAAATAAAATTTCTTCTATGATTGCAAATGTCTGACGTCTAGTCTGAACCTGTCTTATGTAATAATATATATAATGATTTCAATTAATATATTAATAGATTTCTATTAATATATGTATATGAGATTTTATCAATATTAAATACTATATTCTGATTTTGCTAGAGATATAATATATGTTTAATTTAGATAAATTTTTTAATTCATATTTTTATCTTCCGGGAAAATAATCGTTTGTTTTGAACAGTTTAACCTCTCAAATATTTTTTTAATATATTGTCATTACAATAGAGTGCCAATGACTTTGTTGAAATTGAAAGAACATTAATTTTGAGTAATGTGGAAAAAAAAATTTGTTGATATTTAATCTCAATTAATATAATGATATCGAGAAATATACATTAAAAATCCGGAAAAATTGAAAAATTGAAAGTTAATAAAATTAGTATGACGTCGTATTACTAACGAGGATTTAATATGACGATAATAGACTAAGTACACTATGTAATGATTATATGTGGTTTATATATACCTACATATGTAATAATGAAAATTTCATATAAGAAAAGAAATATTTCGTACATATTATAATCTACTATATTATATGTCCAAATCATTCAAACGTTGTACGGACACACTATTGTCTCATATGTCTATGTAATTGGCTATTTCAATTTTTATACGTGACAATTCCCGTCGGAACGAGTAGATTTAGAATCACTTTTATTATTGGGGTATTAAAGTGCAATGGAAGTTTCTAGTCGACACATTGAAGCAGAAATTGTGCAGTTTATTGAATTATGTCTTAAGCTGATGATACTCCAGCATCTATGTGATAGCATCGAGGAACAAAAGAAGTATCACTGTAAGATGAGAAAGAGCAAAGCGAATCCAATAAAATTTCCATAATTTATTGCCGTGAATAATAAAAGGTGTTGTATTCAGTCACAAAATCTCGATAATAATAAGAAAGGTGAAGACACATAGCTACAATAAATAAAAATTATTATTTATCGTATGAATTGATTTATATTATTTATTATAGTAATATTTTGGACATATATTCTTTTTACATTTTATTTTTTAAATTCTATTCTTTCTCTTTCCTAATTATATGGATTATAAAGTTTTTTTTAAATATAAGTTCTAGTTAAATATCTTTAACAATTTATTCAATGATACTCATAGATATAACGGCTTTCCATCAAATACATCACAACCATATGGGACTTTTGCTCGACACGTTCATACGTAAATAACTTAACGTCATGCTAATTATTATGGGAAATCCCATCGTTTAACAGGAAGATCATCCAACATTTTTTCGGTATGAATTTTTAATCCGAAGACATGAATCTACACTTGATGATTGCGTTTTATTTTGAATTTTATAATAATTAACTGCATTTATAATATTTATACATTGTAATTGATATAATTATATTTACACACGAATTTAGTTGCGCGTTAGGTTTAAGCGATTGAAAAAGACTTAGTGAGATTGAAACTGGTATCGCGAAATTGCTATACATATTGAATTAATAAAAAATATAACATCTAATAAATTTGTTGCTCGTCTTTGGCCTGTTTTTATTTATATTGTTATTATGTATAAAGTATTTTATTATATGTATATAATATATTTAAAAAATACTGTTATTAACAATATGTTTAAATAATATTAAATTAAATATTAAAATGATATATTAATAATATAAAAATACAATATAATATATATTTTATATTATGAAAATAAATTAGAGAACTAAAGGCTCGTAGGAATAAATCAAATATGTTGAAGTAAGGCCTATCGAGCCGACTCTGGTGTGTATTAATTTTTACAATATTCAACTACATACAAACTGCGCGCCGCAATATTTGTCGATCCTGAAATACTTCTTACATGAGGCCGGATTCCACTTGTACCTAATTAAATTGAAGAGCAATTTAACATCTTTTGATGCTGATATGTATTTACACTACAGTAAAAAATGTTTTGTATTTATGTTGGAAACGGTACACTCACGTTCTTGTTAAATAATTTTGTGTCAAATTTTTAACATATTTGCTTGTTAAATTAACATAATGTCATTATGTTATTTAAATATTTTATGTTAATTTGATATTTAATATGTTTCAGTGTTAAAATAACACAATTTATAAGTAAGTGAATAAATGACATAAAAATAAAATAGTTTAAATCGTAAATTCTAATATAAATGAATAAAATATAAATATACTTGTTAATTTCACTGAAGAATAATGTTTCCACAATTTGTTTCCAAATTGTATTAAAATGATACACTTTTTGCACTAATTTTTACATAAAATTTGTGTTACTTTCTAACATATTTATCTTGTGTTAAATTAATACAAAATTTAAGTGGTACTGTTTGATGTAAGATGTGTTAAATTTAACACAAATTTTTCAATTGTGTATAAGAATTTCTCCCCCCAAATCTGAAAAGAAAAATCTGTGTTTTAAGACCGACAAATATTGTGGCACGCAGTTTGTATGTGGTTGAATATTGTAAAAATTAATATACACCAACACTCATATCGGCTCGACAGACCTTTACTTCAATATATTTGATAATATTATGAATTATGAATTTGCGAATTCATCTAATTCGTGCTTTTTAAAAGGTATAGTTAATAAATTAAGCTGTAGTTTATTAACATGTTTTAATCTCCCTTTTTTTCAATATAGTGAAAGATAAACGTTTACTGTTTAATACGATGGAATTTGTTGCGATCACAAACAGACGAGGAATTTTTCCGCAGAAATTTCTTCAGCTGTACAAATACATTGCTGTTATTTGTTTAGTAGCTAAACTAAGACGCAATAATAAAGTTTCGAGGATTTCATTTATTTTCTCGAGAAGTCGGTCTAAACAACGTTCGATTGCGCACATCTTCAATTAATTACTATAACTCGACAAGTAAAAGTGCTGAAGATTGCCTTTAATTGCATACATTTTTATATTTAAATATCACGTTAAATGTATTGTTAAAACAAAATTATGTGGAAATAAAATATGAAATAGTCTGAAAATGCAAAATCGTTTTATAGACTTCACAATACTTTGAACTTTAAAAGTTAAATTGCATAGCCAATATGCGTTAATCGATGTTCTAAAGAGTACCAATAGAGGATTTTTGAATCTTCTTTTATACTTATACTTATTGTGCAAAATGAAAAAGCAATTTCAGAAGAAAAGCAATTATCTCGCTCCTGCTGCAGCAATTATCATTGATAGCTTATTAACATCGGCAATTGAGCATCAGACTCTTTTGATGTCTAATTCCTTTTTAGTATCTCCCAGGCAAATTACGCTTCATATCGTGTATCAAACCGCAAATTATATATTGCGAAAGGTCAAAGAGCGACATATGATTTTCGGATCATAGCTCCTGAGTGGCATAAATATGGAAGCTCTCTATCGCATCCCGAAATATCATCTCTTTTGACATACTTTAAGGTATCAAGTCGAATAAAGTCTTATCCAGCTTACGGAAGATCGTTCTTTCTAACTTTTCATCTTTATTTCGTATAGTTTGTCTTTACATCTAAAATTTGATTGATAGCAATCCCGATCGTCGCGCATGACGAAAGCGCGAGTTCTCAGATCATGAAAATTACGAAATAAAAGTTCAAAAAACTTCCAAAGGTTATAGAGGGGAAGAAAAGATGAAACGGAGAAGAGCGAAGGACTAACTTCTGGATCGGAGACAAATAGAACTTTCCTAGAAACGCGAAACGTGCCGGGAAGGATAAAGGGTTGACGGGCTTATGTTTATACTTTGATAGATTTCAGCTCCATTAAACTTCATTCGACTTGGCGAAATCTGAGCGGCCGCTGTGATTCCCTATCGTATGCTACACGATGCGTCTCACATTTCAATTATTACGGGAATCTACGCAGTAAACGTTGATGCGAGAAGAAATTATACAGTTGCCCCTGTGAATTTAAATTGAAATCGCAGGAAATTTCAAAGAAGATTTATTTTAACTCTTTGTATCGCAGAAACAGTTTAATGTTTGCCCTTTTAAAATCGATCTACCTGCACAAGTGACAGAAGCATAAGATAAATTGTGACGTGCAATTAACTTTTTAAGTGTATTAAAGGAAAATACATTTTAATATTGTACGTCATATCTTAAAGCTACTTCATCAATTGTTCTTAAAGCCAAGCTACTTTAAAAGAGCAAGTTGCTATTATCCTTAGAATAAATATTACAGGAGATGAGAGAAGCTTAAAATAAAAATGATTGACTGCCTTCAATTTTCTTTCACTTAAATGTCGTAAGCTTTTAATTAAGACGGCAAATCGCGACGATCTAAATTAATGTATTTCGTAAAAGTTTTAATAACCAGTCACGAGTATCTAGTAAAATAATTATTGTCGAGAAACCTGTCTTTTTACCTTTACAAATTACAGATATCTTTCACATTATCGCAAAGATTAAGAGATTAGATAATGATATGAAAACATGAGTTTTTTAAATTACGTAGGTTTCAGAGATTTGATTAAATAAAAGAGAAGTATTTTTCGTTTGTGAGAATAACTAACGTATCTATGCCCATTATTTTTTGTGGCCGCGAAATATATCAATAACAAGCGTTATAATGACAGTTCTATAATCTCATGAGTGCAGTGTTAATATTTAGCAACGTGTGATACTCACGAGATTTGTACGCAATTATTGATCTACCTATATATGTACATATAGTCGAGTACACTTATGCAATATGAATTAATCCGTGATTACCTGTGAAAAGATCTGTGTTTATTAAATATATATAATGTACATGAAGATATTTAAAGATTATTAAAGAAGTTTAAAGCTATAAATTAAAGTATATTGAAACAATTATATAAAATAATTAAATTCATGTATTCATAATACTTTTCATAAATTAGCTTAATATTTATCATCAGGGCAACTAAAATATGTTTAGGACATATTTTTTTTATTTGACTAATACGGAAATAAATTAGATATAAATTTATTTCATAAGAAATTATGTATTTTGAGCTCTATATTAAAGCATATTTTTGCATATTTTACTCACGCATGCATAATATTTACATATTTTACTTATTTTTATTGTACATTTCACATTGTTTTCTGATTTAGGTATACGATTAGTTTTTTTCTGACATAAATTACTAATTAAATTTAAAAATAACAATGCACACAAATTTTATCAAGTATATTCTACTTTATTATTATAAGAAACTTAAGTAATATTTAAAAATGTTTGCAAAAGTAATTTTTAAATGCATATATTCCTTTTTTAAAGCATTTTTTTCAATTTTGTAGAGCATATTTTAGGCGCTTAAAACGGGATTTTTATAGCATAATTTTATTTTTCCTGTTTATCATTATGTAAATATTAGTTAATTCCGTTTTAAAATGTGATTTAATAGATATGCATACATGAAAGAAATGTCGTACACAAAACTAATTTATTGAAATAAAAATTAAGAAGCAGGTAATAATATATTGTAAAAAAGTTTGAAGGTATAGATTAAAGTATATTGAAACAATTATATAAAATAATTATAAATCTATGTATTCACATAATACTTTTTGTAGCTTAGTTTAATATATTTGTCATAATATAACAATAAATATTAGTTATTTTTATTTTAGAATGTGATTTAATAAATATACATACATGAAAGAAATGTCGTACGCAAAGCTAATTTATCGAAATAAAAGTTATGTAAGAAGCGGGTAATAATATATTTTAAACACAAAGTGAGCTTAAACCCCTCTTTAAAACCATGCTCTTTAAAAGGCCCAAGGCAAATGAGTTCCCAAATGCTTTGAGAAATGCCATAGAAATAGAAGAGCGTGAAAAGAGGGTGATACGACACTTGAAAGAATGCAAAGTACATCAAAGGACATGAAGAGCGCGACAAAAGACATGTGACACTTTCGCAGTTTTACTCAACAAACGATGGCATATATGAGAAAACCTTTATTAGGATTATAAATAGTTTCCTAAAGCAAACAAAGCAAACTGTTGCGTCTAACGTAACGAGATACATACACCTCTCTTCAAATTTACAAGAAAATTTAATTTCATTAATGTCTTTTACAATCTTTGCCAACTGGGAGCACTTATCGTGAAATGAAGGGTCAAATCGCGCGTGAAAGAATAAGAAAGGATATATTGATACCATCAAATTAGAACTGTTTACTTAATAATAGCGAAAGTAATAATAAAAGCAAATACTCAGAACTTGATATTTTTAATTTTAATTATAGTTATTAATTTTGTTTTTATATTCAACAAATAGTTACACACAAACAGGCGCGCGCACGTGCATGCATATTATACACTTTGTCACATTATATTACGTTATCAAAATATAAACTTTATTATATTATATTATTTTAGTTTATTTAATATAACCATATAGAGAGACAGAGAGGTAGGTATCTTATCATTATGCGTGCATACATTTTCGTTGATCCTTGTAAAGCTAACTTCTCCAATATTTAAAGTAAAGATGATACAATGTTTGAATTATTAAAATTTACATGAAGAATAACGATTGATTTAATAAAAAGGGAAGGGAACAAGGATGTTTGCTAGGGGATATTATTGTTTTTCATACATTAATAAGAGAACAAATATTACAACGAATAATCCAGTTTTATGCATAAAAATTTTTTGTTTATTATACATATATAATATTGTTTATGTCGAAAAGTTTTTTATATAAATAAAAAACGAAAAATTTCGTAAACATTATTATATGTTTTTTTTATCGTAATACGCATTATGAATAGTAGATGCTGCTGACGAAACTAACGACATTAGGTTATTTCTAGATATAGCCTAATGTCTGATCAATACCGTGGCTGTTCTACTGCAGCTATTTCCACCTATCATCCTTTCTTGTTTTATTCTTTCGAAAATAAACGCATGTCTCTCTTCGAAAAATTTTCGCTTGAATTATATATTGATCTAGCGATAAAACCAAAACGTTTAATGACTTTTAAAGCATATACATCAGATCGTAATCATACCGATAATCCATCGCATTCCAAAAGATGATGAAAGGGGATGAACGGAAGATGGAAGGGAACCTGATCGTGACGGGTGATTGTTTTTGGGGCGTCTGCGCCTGTGATGGTGTGTGCGAGAGAGAGAGAGAGAGAGAGAGAGAGAGAGAGAGAGAGAGAGAGAGAGAGAGAGAGAGAGAGAGAGAGAGAGAGAGAGCTGGGACCAGAAGGCGGGTTGTCGAGCGACCAGCCAGCCTTCCAAGCGACCGCCGACCGACCGACCAACCAGGAGGAGGCGCGGAAGCCCTCGGGATGCCAGTCGTCTCCGAGCCGCCGCGCGGTTGAGATGCGAGCCCCCGTGTTTCGCGAATCTCGTCGGCGCTAAACCTCGTGTATCATCTTCACTCTCAGCTCACGCTACCCTCCCCTGTCAATCGGCAATACTCGCCGCGGTGATACTCGCGATCTCGCGCGATTTGTTCGGCGTTCTTCGCGCCGCCGCCGCCGCCACCGTCGCACTGCTGTACCGGAAGCGGTGGTGCGCACGTGAGTTATCCTCCTCGGGCTTACCTTCTCTTTTGCCAGTAGCTATCGAACAATCGCGCGCTCGTGATCGCGATAGAGGAGCGACGGTATCTCTAACGGGTGACAGGGTCAGTCGCCTCGGTGTTACGATTTGCCGACTGTCACATTGCTTTCTATATATTTTTATATATATACATATGCCGTTGCCAATCGCTACATCTTAATTTGTCCAGAATCCTCGAGAGATTATGGCACCCGATTCCTGCGATCGGGTGTTCACAGTGACTAGCCGGAGGTCCTCCGGGGAGGAGAATCGACTTCGAGGTATATATCTGCTGAAGCAGCTCTTAACTTATAAACCGCGGTATTACCTCGTAAATTTATCCGCAATCGTTTATTTCCTGTTCCGCAGGCAACGGAAAAGTTTCTTCTCTTCCCTTGTTACGTCCATATTGCTCGCGCGATAAAATGTGTCTTTATATATCTACAATATATGTATATGATAGTCCTATGTCTTCTTCATTATAGCAACACTCATGACTTTACGGTACTACAATATTAACATTTAGCTTCTTTCTAATGTACTCTCTATCAGTTGAAGATTAAAATTTAATCTGGTAAGGTAACTGAGAAAATTCTGTATAGAAAAGTTCGAGATTGTTTTCCATACTTCAACCTTATTTTACTCTCGTTGGGCTTGGCAAGATGTTATAATTTAATTAAGAGATAAAATAACTTGTAAGTTTTTTAGAAATTAATTTCAAATTGCAAATTTATATAAATCTTTAATAGTTAAATAATAGAAAATAGATGTGGAACACTTCATTCATATTTGTTGCACGTGCACTAGACGCCATCTTGAAACTTGTGGTATATGGTCACTATATGCACAAAGAATCCAATAGCATATTTTTATTTTTTCTTTTTGGTCTCTTATCGTTATTGTTTATTTTAAAATTTACTTTTTTATAAGCAATATTATCAATTGATATTGCAATAATTTGTTATAATCTATTATGTTTTAAACTCTTTTTTTTATTTATGTAATTATTTGGCTTCATACATGATCGATTTTAATTAAACTTAGAGAATTGAAATTCCGATTTTTTCCGTTTATTTTATGACAAAAACTGACAGAATGAATTTATTATGTAGTTTCAGTACATATTACTTTGCAGTAAGTTTGTTTAAAGGATTAAAGACGAATCAAATATCTTACTATTAATTAAACGCAATCTAGTAACCTCATTATTAATGGAAAGTATTTAATAACTCGAAATTAGGTACTAACTTTACTTATTAATGTTCGTCTCAAAATCATCCCATAAAATGATAGTATTATATCGTGATTATGTTGTCATAATTACATATTTTTGAAATATTTAATATATAATTAATATAATACAACAATTATTATTTATCTTACCGTATTAAAATATAAATAAATAAATTTAAATTTAATGTTAAAAATATAATTACAATAAATATATATAATAATATATACATATAATTAAGTAAATACACATATTTACTTAATTTTATAAAATAAATGTATTTATTTAATGTTAATATACATATATATATTACATATATACATATATGCAACATATTTAAAGATATACATAATTAATAAATTAACAAAAGTCTTGTTTATTTTATTTAATCAGGAATCTAATTAAATGCATAAAATCTTAATTTAAACTATCAAGAATTAGTTATAAAAATGTTTAATGTTAAAAATATATGAATTTTGCAATTATATATACTGTTAATCAAATGTTGCTACGAAAAATGATGTTCATCTCTTATTTCATATACATATACATATACATATACGGTATACCTACATCGCACGATATAATATCAGCAATCCGTAATACAATCAATAAAATTTAGCGCATATTATAGTAGGTACATCACGTATTATTGAACATTTTGAATTAAATTTCGGTTGCATGAAAATCCCAAGAGAATTCTCAATTTATGCTTGACATAGCTCTAGGGGAAATTTCGCAGTATTGAATCACCACTTTTTCGACGAAATCGTTAAATTTAATATTTCTGCGTGACGCAAAATATGTTCTCGTATCTCGTTAAGTGTACGCACATCTCTCTTCAATCCGAAGAGAGAGAAGCTCCAAATTAGCAAGTGTAATCTAACTCACTTATCGCGATTAGCGTTGTCTAATTTGTAAAACCGTTATCACAACTTTTCCGAGATCTTCATTGATAATCGTTGCGAAAATTGTTGCTTAGAGTATTGTTTTATGTAACAATTTTGTAAGTTGAAAATATTTTTTATTAAATTATTATATCTTGCATTGTTACTTACGTAGAGGCTTTGATATAAATACACTGATGTTTTTAATGATGGAATAAAATAAAAAATTCTCCGGCCGTTTTGTTTGTCGGCAATCGCTTTCATCCGTCGTGACGACGGACTAATATTTCATATTTCCGAAAATATACGTGACTGAAAATATCTCTCCGTGATTTTCTGTCATGTTTGTGGTTGTATACAACCGAAAGGTCAGGACATTCATGATTTTTCGTTTATTAAGCTTTCAAAAAAATTGTTTGAGAATGACTTTTTTTTTAATATAATGCCATCTATATATAACTGTTTTTCAACCGTATCATTGGAGCGATGATAAAATATCATATATTTTTTCCTTTGACTCGACATAGAGAAAAGTTTCTTTAATTTTTTTTTTTTTTGGTTAGATGATACACGTACTAATTGCGAACAAGTTATAATATATAGTTTTGTATTCTAATTATTAGAAATGTTTATTATGTACATACTTGAATCTTCAAAATGTTTAAATGTGAGAAAATAATATAATAATATGAGATATATTTTTCTATATAATAATATAATAATATAAGATATATTTTTCTCATTAGTTTTATTTTTATTAAATAAAACTGAATATTGATACTCTTACACTATATACTTAATTGTAATATACGGACGCATAATGAGTTATTATACATAAAAAAGAAGAAATTTTATAGAATTCTTAACATATGTATAATACGATAATAAAGAAGATTAATGAACTATTTTTTATTGCTTTTTTCTATTTATTTTTATCTCTATTTAACATGACACAAACTATATATCTGTACTGTTGGTATGATATATTTCTAGCTCAGAAGAAGAGTTTATCTTTGTGTATGATGAGACAATACGTCAATCATTGATGATGTTTATAGCAGCGACTATAATGAAATGTGGATGTCGGGAAGGGAGGTTATATAGGGGTTCAGTCGACCGAAATCAATTAATCCGACGTAACGATTGGATTCGTTCCGATGAGACGGATATACGATGACTTGTCCCTTGACGGCGCGGCGCGGCAGTCCAATCACGACCACTATATTACGAGGACTTAATCCCGTGACAGTGCCAATTATAGGAAAGGGAGTTTGCTTCCAAAAAAAGCCACAACTTGTGGGAAACTTTTACTTCAAAAAAAGTCGATTAATTGATTACTTCAGTATAATACCGATTGGATTGAGGCACGAATATCAGTTTGAAAATGATCGAGATTGTGCTCTTTATTCACTCTCTATTATGTCGGATCCAATTTCAGCCGTGTGTTAATTCAGACAAGTGAAACACGTATAATAAAAATTAAACGAATTATAGCTTTTATACGAAAAACTTTTTAAATTAAACTTTTATATCCAAATTTCTTCATATCACAAATGTTTTACAGATAGCATTTATAGAAAAATATTGTTTAAATACCTATATATATTTTTTACATATCATATAAAGATAATTTACAAGATTGTATTATTTTATCTTATTATCAAATCAATCACAAAGTTTTTAATTTTTTTAATCGTTTACTAAGCTATTAATATATGCACAATTTTTTATATTTATTTACAACGATAATATTTATAAGATTATATTTATTAAACAAATTATTTCTAAAAAAGATATATTTTTATAAAAAAAGTAGAGTATTTAATTCTTTTTTATACATATATACATGATCTATCCCAAAAGTAATGAGACTATTTTTGACACCAATCAGAATTGTCGAAGGGTGAATTCATTAGACGGGGCCTTTAATGAGAGATGTCAGGTATACAGTCTAACCTTTCCCAGTTGTCACCGAGCCTTTCTAGCAGTTGATATTTTCAGCAAAATGCGTTGTAATTTTTGTATTTTGTCATGATCGAAAATTCAGCAATCACGAGCAGCAATTAAATTCTGCGTGAAACTGAGAAAATCTGGTTCCAAAACGTTGGAGATGTTGCGAACAACTTATGGAGATGCTGCTTTGTCTTCAGAATTTGAATTCGCGTAACGCTACTCAAAATATAGCACAGTCTGTGTTGAATTTTCGCCCGTGACAAGACACAAAAATTACAACGCATTTTGCTGACGGTATCGGCTGTTAGAAAGACCAGGAGGTAACTGAGAAGGGTCAGATTGTATACTTATAACATCCCGCACCAAAGACCCTGTCCAACGGATCCACTCCCCGACAATTCTGATTAGGCCCTCCAAAAATAGTCTCATTACTTTTGGGACAGACTATGTACGTCCTAAAATATTCTTCTTTAAACGTTTATAAATAATTAAAATTGGTACTTGTTATTGACAAAAATTATATAAAATAAAATTGTGCATTCATTTCGTTAATAATTATATTAGTTTATTTGCGTTATTACAATTATTTTACTTTCTGTCTATTACAATTATTTTACTTTCTAGTTTTGTAAATGTATGTTTCAAATATTTTTTAAATCTTTTATTATATGTATTATAGTTAATAATGCAATTGATTACTATTTCATAAATAAAACAAATTCAACGAAGGAATGTTAAACACTGTGTATTTGCAATACGTAATTAAAATGTGTTTTTTTTTATTGAGAAACTAATAAGGGTGACTAGGGCTAGCTGTTATAATTTAATATAATTTTTTGTGGGCAACTTACAGTAAGTCGAATAGATAGGGGAGGCCGGGGTTAAAAGTAACAGAGGTAAGTTGTAACAGAGTTTATAACTTTGTCAAAAAAAGAGATAACGCTATAATACTGAACGAGATAACTGTCGGCCTAATGCCGATCGCGTTGTGCTCTGCTTACATAGCGCACACTGTGTGTAAGGTGTCTACGCATCACATAAATAAATATTTTTTAATGGTATTATTTGAGTCTCATTTGTAAATATTGAACTTTATTAGCAATTATTTCTACTCTCATACTTGGAAGAGCAATCAATGAACGAACAGGGGAGGCCGGTGTTAAAAGTAACATTTTTTTGTTTTTATAAGATAAATAGCGTTGTTATTTCTTATCCCATTGGGGTAAAAAGTAACAATACGCCTCGGTCTATTCAAATGGTCATAATAATACTTTTAGAAATTGAATTAATGGCATTTAACTAAAAAAAATTTTTGTGAAACTAAGCTTGAATCTCCTCCTTATTTGTATATATAAATTTAAAATATATAGCAAATATAGACTTTTTTTATCTTATAAAAACAAAAAAATGTTACTTTTGACCCCGGTTTTCCCTACCGCAAAGAGATTTATCAACAGTATATCTATATTACAAATATCTTTTTTATATAAAGTTGTAATTTATTTATCTTACTTAATAAAAATATCAAAAATTGACTTGTAACAACCTGCTTCATGTATGGGCAACTTTATTTTAGTACAAAAATACATTTTTATCAATTTAATATGTATTATTTAAAAACAAAAAATAGGAAATATTTAAAATCTATTTGTATTTAGAAAGTTTAAATCAGTTTCTTTTATCCTTTTTGTACAGTTTGAAACTAACTTGCCTGATTGAGTTTTAATGATATAAAATTGTATTTAATGTAAGTGTTAAATCCAAAATGAAATAGATTTGAATATATCTAAATGTGAGTATATTTATTAAGTACAATTTTATATAAAATGTTGGAATTTTATATGATATTGTAGGAAATTTAAAAGTTTGAAAACTTATTATAAAATCGACATAAGAGAAAGAATTAAAATTAGTTAATTAAATAGTTTTAAAGAAAGAATTTCAAAATTAAATTTTGAATGTGTGTTAAGGAGTTACACAAAAAATGATATTCACTAGAAATTTTGCTAATTTAAATATTGACGCTTATTGTTAGTTAAATAATTAAGAGAGTAGACATGTAGTCCTTTGGTAGATTCTTTTATGTACAACTATGAAGAGAATGCAATATATTTTTATTAAGAAATTTATCGTCTATAATATAAACATTAAATAAAATTTTATGTCACATAAAACTCAAAAAAATACGAATTATGAAATTAAAAAATTATGCAACATTAAAGTACTCTTTAATTATTTTGTGCTCAAATCATTGTTTTGATATCGAGATAATCGACCAATAATGTGGCTCTGCATGCAATTCGTGAACCATCATCCTTCATGTATTTGCAAATCAGAACACGTATTATCGATGAAGACGATGTAACGTGGATGGGCGCGTAGTGCAAGTTTGCACAATGCATAATTAATGGAACGCAGACTTTCACACAGGCTGACTGTTGCAATCAAGGTTAATTGAATCAAGGCAAAGTTATCTAACGTTCGTTCTAGAGGTGCAATATACTCTCAAAGGAGTCAAAATATTTCGAGAAATCACATAACATTGATCTGAAATGTAGCAGAAGTAATTTTTATATGTACCACAAGTTATCTTTGTAAATACGTTACAATACAATACATAATAAATACAATACATTTGTTTTAACGACTTAAATGATTAACTCGTTTTTACTTATATATTTAAATAAATTTCATTACATTGTTAACAAAGTACATAACATTAAATTTTTCATTTTTGATTTATAAAATAAGTAAATCTTAATTTATACACGCAATTTATTGTAATATAATTTACATAGAAAAACTCAACCCTACTATAATGTCGAAATCGTTTTTTTTTAATTCGCAGTTTCACATTATTGCAATTATAACTAAAGTTTTATTTACTTCGCTGAGTATAATTTTAAATGCTTAAATTCTTAAACGCTTTTACATCTTGTGTTGCAAGACGTTGCGTTTAACTGCTAGAATTTAAAGATTGACTACTGTGAACATCGGGGATTTCGATATTTTTGCATTGTTCAAAATATACTAAAAAAATATTGCGAAATTTTATATCTTTTCGGCCTGGATCGGTGAATCAATGATTGAAAACAAAATTCCGTTTGATTGTTTTTCCACATGATATAGTTCCTTTCAATCTTGAAATATTTGTTTTCTATAAACTCGACATTTGCACCATCAGTGTTTCCGACGTGACACTTCATGGTAAAAAAAGGGGTTTGCAATCGATTTCTGTTGCAAGCATAGAATTCCATTGGAAATATTGTAAACTCGCAATAATTGGCTCGGCTTCTCGTTTATATCTCTTTCTGCGAATAATCCGCCGGAGATAATTCCACTTAACTCGATGAAGGAAATATTATTTTCTGAAGTTATATTGTTTCTAAAATCTAATTTACATTTTGATGTATTTATTAGAAATTGCAAATTTTATTATTAAATTGAAGTTGCAACGTTTATCTGCGTTTAAATAATCTTTTAATCACGGCATCCTTCTCTGATATGGAACGTTACTTCTCTTGTTTCATTAATTATACGGAACTATTCCTACTTCCATATATCATGCTGCTTTAGCACAGACAATTTCTAGTAGACGTGTATCAGTATATGTACGTATCAGTATATGTGCATGTAATTAAGTTTGTTAATCTAACAATTTTAAAGAGGATATTAATTTTATTAATTTTAATGAGAGGGTATTAATTTTAACTCGGTTGTATGAGCATTTTATTAGTGTACGTTTGTGTTATTTTAATTTTAGATGTGGTAATACCAAAATATTTTTTATATAGCTCTATGCCAGAAAAGTGTTTTACATTTGTTCTGCATAATTATATCTCTTATTATTATAATAATTATATATGTTTTGGTATAAGATTTTTTTCTAGTTATTTATGATTTAAAAAACATATTAAAAAGATATTAATTGTAATAAAATAAATATTTTATAATAAAAGACTATTTTTATTAAAAGACAATGAAGTTTTTAATATTTAGAAATAGGGGAGCATAAAATGTCTTTTAATTTTTTCAATAATGACAGTTACTAATGATTATTATTTTCCAAGAATTTATAATTGATCATTACTTGAAAAATAATTACTTCTATATAATGTGATAAGTGGTGCGCATTTTTATTGCATTTGATTACATATTGTCTTTTTCTCTCTCTGTATAGGATATAATTATCCTATACAATATATGTGTAATCAACCGTATAATTATCGATAATGTAGCATAAAAAATGGATATTGGAGTCAGTAAGTTATTTAATAAACGTAAGCTTTTTTAAATTAATTTTAATTCTAAACTTTCGTCACAAATCAAGGTATTCATGGTAAAAATTAAATGTTAACGAATGCTAAATATTAAATAGCATTCCTTAAATAGCAATTTATAAAACAAATATTACAGGAATTCGACAGGCTTAACAACGATTTGCGAACATGTAATTAATTATGCTCTTTAAGGACGAATAATAATATGTAGATAATTATTTTCGATTATGTACATGATCTTTCATTTATTTTACATCTATTAATTACATAAACTACTGATTTTATATAAAATACTATTTGTTAAATTTAATGTTAAATATGCAGTATTATATTATACATTTAATTAAAATAAAATATTCGATTGTAATAGCAATACCATATTTCAAAATTTCAAATGTAGAAATTATAAAATATAACGTGCTATATTTATAGATCGAACAATTTAAATTGTTTGTTCATTTTATTATATTATATTAAATTTATTATATTATTTGCTGTGTATTTGCTAATGAAAGAGCAAATTCAACAGGTGGAAGAAAATATGCTGGACAAGATAATAAATTACAATTGCAATGTTTGATACTCACTTTCAGTGAGGATATTTCGTTGTTAAATAAAAAGGCTTAATAAGTAAAGCATATGTATTTTTTCAATAAACGTTTTTTAATTAATTTTTATTTCAATTATTTTGATTTAATATAAATAGCGTAAGTAGAATAAATTTTTAATTTTGTCAAATTTTTTTAAATTTTTATTATTAAGCAGATTTATTTTAACGGTTAACGGTTTGTTTTACCGTCTCGTCAATCAAATTTTTTATTCTTTCATTGTTAGTCTTATTGTTATATAATGTTTATTTTTTGATTGAAAAATTTTATTTTTATTAACAATACTTTTTTAATGTACAACATTATACATTCAGCACATATCTTAATTATTTAACTAAATTGAATACAAAATAGTACAAAAATATTGTTTGAATATTTTTATTAAATTTATATTAGTTAAACAATTGATAAATCCAATTAAACAATCTTATTTTTTCACTTTACCCTTGCCTTTTCCTTTATACATTTTTTATATATTAATATATCTTTGTATACACGATAAATGGACTTTAAATGCTTTTAAAAGCCGTAGCATGTAAATTACACAGCGGAACAGAACGCACAGTTTAAAAGCCACACCTATTGATGTTAGTTGGAGTTCCCGATAGAAGTTCCGAACTTTTGAACTCATTTAGTTTAATGGAGTTCTGGCTTTTACATAGTATTATAGATATATTTTTTTTCTATCTATATGTTTTTCTTAAAAACTACGTTTCAAAAATCGAATTAGTAAAAAAACTTAAACAGTTAGGTGAAATTGCTAAATTTTGTTTCCGTATTAAATATTGTTACTGAAACATTGGTTAACACACAAACTAGATATTACGATATTATGATATTAATTAATGTTCTGAATAAACTCGAATTAACTCGAAACACGCTATAAAGCTTGAGAAACAGATTCCGTTTTGATTATAATTTTATTACAATATTCTCATTTTTTAATAAAAATTTGAACGTTATAGCGTTTCAACTTTATGCGTTTATCGATTATAAAAACAATATTCGATGATGTGTATGCATAAAAGAAAATGAATCAATGGTGGGGATATCAAAGGAAAATGCGAAATAAAATTTATTTAAATTTTTGTAATGTATCGCTTTTAAATGAATCGGAATCAATGTAAATCTTATAATTAACATTCTGATTTGCAATATTTGCACATTTTCTGATTGAAATAGCAAAAATTTATTCAATAGGTATACAACACTTAGAAAACTGTCTCATGAAATATCTGAAGATCTGCCGATGTATATCCTGCTTTGTTTTTAATAATGAAATATATACTGTGTTTGTAGACAGTACAAGAGGATTACATATTTTATATGATATTAGATTTAAGAATCGCACTTAATGTTGAACGCATGATTAGCTTCATCGTGGTGTTATACGTAAAGTATGCCAACGAGCGAGAAAGAAGCTTTTACGAGTACTTAATTTCCAATCTCCAGGGGCGCGCGAAGTTTTAGCATCGGAAGGACGTTTCCGAGGTAACGAAGCATATTGAAATCCACAATTCATCACCGTGCTAACTACCTGTGTAGCATTTCTCTTTTTTTATTGATAACAAGAATTACTTAACTTGTGAAATGTTTACGTGTTCATTGTAGCGACGAGGGCTTGACTAGTATCAAAGTACATTTCTCTCATTTTATTGAAAGCGATTCGATGAAATTTCCATTACTAGATATATATTTGATTGATACTTCTAAATTCTAAAACGAATTTTCAATATCCAAGAATCTCCCGTTGATCTTAAATAAATAGACTCGCACTTAAACGTTATGTTAAGGATTATTATATTTTTGTCTTTTTTTTATCTTTATTTGAAATTGTAAACTTGATGGATATACCTTGAAAATCTTTGTAGAATGTATTAATAATGCAAAATGCTGCATGGCAATAATAAAAACTGGAAAAGAAGCATTATTTCCAAATAAACGGAAAGAAAATAAAAAGTGAGATGGATTCCAAGAAATGTAAAATAAGATAATGCAATGTATTTCATGGATTCATTTTGTATTATATACGTGAAATCTCAAAAACAACATTAATTCTTTGCATACGATGTGACATTTTTATCAGATTATGGAATCAGTCACGCAATGAAAAAAGGCGTTGTCAGCCGATGAATAGTGTGACAAACAAACGTGTAGAAGTAGAAAATTGAAAAACGCCGTTGAAAGCTGACGACGAAAGGTTGGATTTGACCTCGTTAATTAAACCAGCTTCAGCCTAGGTAGCTCGCCTAGCCTATTGTTGGTACTAACAAGAGCGTCGTAAATACAGAAACATCGGAAAGGGTCGGATAGACTCGATGTTGATATACATATAATGCGTAAAATCATCATCTCTGGGATTTTGATTTAATTCTGGAATCAAACGCGAACTCGAAAGACGCTATCTTTTTCTCATTTATTTTTGCAATTTTGTACGAAGTATATTTTTGTATACATACGCGCTTATATGTGTATAAACAACTCGGAAACGTACGTAAATTATGCGATACGTTTTGTGCATATTCTCTATCTCTCTCTCTCTCTCTCCTCTCTCTCTCTCTCTCTCTCTCTCTCTCTCTCTCATTTCTTTTAACGTTAAAAAATAAAGGTACAGTATTAATATTCTTTATTTTTGTTTAATAAGAAATTATAATTATAACAAGAAAATTCTTTCTCTCAAATTAAGATTTCTTAGGATATTGATATTGATTATTTAGAAAGAGAGTTATATTTTGAAATTATCTTGAATTTAATTTCAACTTTATATCTGCATTATATATAAATATATATAACATATCATTTATTACAGTTGTAATATATATTTTTGGCAAAAATTATTATATACAAAACTAAATATATATGTAATGTCAATGTTTTATTAACATATAAAACAAACAGAAAATTAATGTAAACGTTTTACAATTGCAAAGTTTCGTGTTGACAATTTTGAAATATTTTCTAAAAATTTAGTTCACGTTTTATCGAGTGAAAGACTACACCGGATCAAAATATCTTAGTACATACTGAAAAGTGACATGAAAGGATATGAAAGTAAAAGACAAATGTAAATATTGTCATCATATTTCTTGGGGAAGTTGCATTTATATTCCGGTTACAACAACGTCAAATGGATGCATCAATGTGCACTTTACAAATCAATATCAATTACAAGTTTGGTTTGAAATTTAGTTACAATCGGAAATAGTGATTGTGTGCTTGACGTATATAATCAGAGAAATATTTAGAAGCCCATTTCTGTATAAATAAACACATGTGTATTTTCATTATTTTCCAATGTGTAAATTTATTTGTAATGAGTTATGTTGCAAAGATAAAATTATTATTATTATATAATATTTTATAACGATATTGATAATAATTTATTCAAGATTAGAGTGAGTCATTTCTTTAAATTCAAAGTTTAAAAAATTGTTCTATTTTAAACTGAAACATCAATGCTTAAATATAATTCATTTTTTAAATTGATTACAGAAAATAGAATATACATATATATAAGAGAAATAATATTTCTTTATTATAATGATTAATGAAATTTAAAAATTTTAAAAATGGCATGTAATTCTTTCACAATTTTCATTATAATTAAAAAGAACGTATAATTCTTACGAAAACATATTTTCGATCTATTTGTTTAAATTTGTGATATATTTTGTAATTCCCTCTGTATTGCTGATCTCTTTTATAGATATAGTTTTTAGGTATATAATACTTAAAAATGGTCAGTTTCTGTGTTAAAGGCATTTGATGATCTCCAAAATCTGTTCATATGTTTGTTTATACGAGTTTGTTTGTATATCGATATATGTATGTATTTATATGTTGAGAGCCTGTCAATAATATCATATATGCAATCAGTATCATATACACGAATATTATGTGTATGTGTAATGTGCTCCTGACAAACACGTACAGGATGTATCCCATTTTACTTTCCTCAAGCGAATTCATATTCGAAAATTGAACCAGACAGGCAAAAATGTTTCCAACAAACATTATATAGTCTAGAAACGGACAAATAATGGTAAAGATAAATTTTTTAAAAATAACTTTTTCAAGGTCACATGAAGGTCATCGCCATTTTTTTTAAATGGAATTATGTAACCCTGTTTACATCAATTAATTTTTCGAAAATTGATTTTACCATTATTTATTCTTTTTCAGACTATACATTTTTTTGAAACATTTTTGTCTGCTGGGTGCAATTTTCGAGTTATTCGTCTGGACAAGGTAAAATAAGACATCCTGTACGTACATAAATCGAGCACACATTACACGTATACATAACATGCGTGCACATGCGTACCTACACTTGCACACAGGCAAAGACATATGCGAACTCTCATACATACAAATTCATACATGCATAGGTTAATACACAAGCAAATTCAGGCGAATATAGGCAAATGACGAACAATTCTGAAAACTTCAAATGCCTTTGATTTAAAAACTAATGCATTAGGTAGGAATATAGGACCAGAAAGCCAATTATTGATAGAAAATCGGGATAATTACGAGAGTATAGCGGAACTCATGAGAGTTAATATGCTAATTGCTATAGGAGTGAAAATAAAGGATACTCAAGGAGGAGTTCAAATCTTGGCTTCATAATTTTTCTTTTTTTACTTTGGCAATTTTCAAGTTTCATTGAGACTTTTGATCAAAGACATGAGAGAGAGAGAGAGAGAGAGAGAGAGAGAGAGAGAGAGAAAGAGAAAGAGAAAGAGAACTACATTTCATAAATTCAAGTAAATAAACTGAAAACATTTTTTTATAAGACTCGTGCGATTTTTTGAAAGGAAAGAGAATTTTAATTTTTATGATTATTTTATATTTATATTTTATCATTTATTCTTGCTCATATTTAGATTTATTATTGGCAATAACGAAAAATAACTTATTTTAATAATTATATATTATAAACAAAGTGAGATTTTGTTAAATTTCTATTTTATAGCGTGAATGAGCATACGAAAGGACGCGACATATTTACGTGACATGTAAAGTAAGGAGTGTCTCTTCTTTTTATCTTTCCATTATGTATGAATAATGATATCATGCATGCACCCACGGTGCTAAAAGTGTAATTAAACTACGACATATAAAATATTGCTTCCATTAAAGATTAACTGCTCATTGTTCAACTCGCACGATAATACTTTTTCTGCATTTTCAACATTTTTAATATAAATTGTTTACAATAGTTTTTAATTTCTCATTTATTTAGTATTACTGTAATTTTATTTTTTAACATATATAATTACAACGTTCTATAGTAAAACATATTTACGGAATATAAAGATCAATTTTCACTGGAAAATCAAGCGCTGCGGTAGCGGCGCGACGCCAAGTATATATAAAATAATATATATAAAATAATATATATAAAATAAAAGTCGGGTGATGACTTGTGAGTATACGGCACTGGCACTGCGCTACCGCTTAGCTTTATCTCGAAGTTTTGCCTCATCAGATTTCCGATTTTTAATATCTCGGAAACGAAAGTTCTAATGAAAAATCTAATGAACT